>NC_089199.1:11569375-11872708 GCF_963930695.1 Labrus bergylta | reverse complement strand
ACACAGGCACGTTTGATGATAACGACTTAACGACATTACTTCAGGGACATTAAATGCACAAATGAAGAGATGTCGACGCAGTCATCATCACTAGCAGCTAGTCTGCAGCTAGCTTACATTACTTGTGCACCTCTCTATTTTACCTTACCAGCAACAACAGCCCGGAACATCGGTTCCTGCTGGAAACATAAACGTAACCCTTATCCGTACCCATACACTGAAGGTAACATATCCACTAGTCCACACCTTGTTTTATTATTTTTTATTGTATTTGTTCATTTGACATCGACATACAGTAACACTGGTGCTGTAACATTTAGCCTAACCATGCACAAGTCCCAGATTCACTGCTCTGAGTGTTTATAGCTAAATTAATTTGCAACAACTGTCTACGGGAGGCTTTGAGAAATAAAAGATAAAAATAAATAAAAATAAAAAAGAGGGGGGAAAAAAATCTCTTTTAAATACAGTGCAGTTGTGAATGCAAAAACCGATGAAATACAATTACAAAAAATATTATGTAAACCAGAAATATCACTAATCATTTTTAAAACTTCTGAATGCTGATTACCAATGTCAAATTCTGTTGACAAATGTCACCTTAAATAAAAAAAAAACTTTTACAGCAGACAGGGGTTATAACACTGATCACATAACCTTTCATAATTAAATGTGGGTGTTATGTTTCCTTTATTTGACAGGATATTTTGAGAGAGATGAATTGTGGTGTGGGAGAGTGAGGGGGTAATGACCAGATACACTGAAAATAACAGGGGAATGACACGCTACAAACAGGATCAATTCAGAGTCCAATCTGTCACTGTAGTGCGACAAGATTTCAGCCTCTGTACTGAGGCACCTGCTTTATCAACTGAGCTAAACTAGAACCTCCTTATGATCTTGTACAGACTCAGGCAGACCCTGACATCCTCCCAACACAATAACACAGCCCAATACACAGTGAGATCTTCATCCAATTCTTATTAGGTTTCATTTAAAGTCTTATCTTATCGAAAAACCCAACGCTAAATAATCTCACAATAGACATACAATGTATACAAACAATATAAATACCTTCCTCATATAAATAGTTAGTGACTTAACCTATAAGAGCAAATATTATACAATTACCATGACTTAGAAATATTGTTCTTGCCACTTGATCAGACTTTTAAAACTACAGTTTACAGATTTTATAATGTTAATGATTTTGATACAACGACCACTATTAAACTGATCATTTTATCAGTCATCTAAACATACCGTGTGTTAGATTAGTTGCTCTGAATTTCAACAAAGAGGAAGGAAAGCAGCAAGTGTTTTTAGGTTTTATGGAGAGATACAATCAAATCGCTTTCTCACAGCATTTTATCAGGAACTGAAAACAGTTTATCTGGCAAAAATCAGATGTTAACCAAACGGAAACATCCCCGTAAAGTAAATGAGGTTAGATAAAACATAACCACTATAACTCTGACAAGATTCGTCTTTGCTTGCATTTTAAAATGGCATCGTGAACATCAGGCATAAACCAGAATAACTCCAGCATACAGGCTGCTGTAATTTGAACATTTACACGGAAAAGTATCGTTCTGCCTCCTGTAGGAAACCTAATCTTTTCTAGGTGGACCCTGTGATAATCATTCCTCTCGTTAAGGCACATAAGTGGATGGTGTTAAACTTTCCATTGCCTGGTTAGACACAGCTTTTTCAAATTATTTTCAAGCCCACCCCAATTTTTATCAGGCTCAGTGCAGCCAAGATTTGGTGAGTAACATTTGCTGAGGAAATTAGAGTTTGAAGTGGAGATTGCGTGGTGGTGAGAAGTGAATAGTTCTCCTGCAGATTTCTCCTGGGCTCTCTCCCAGCTCTGACAGTTCCCACAGGCTGACAGTAGCCCACAGATTTCCTGAAAATTGGGTGCAAAGGCGGACTAGGATCTCTCGACACTGTTCAAAATGCAATCTTCTCTCAGGCAGGCTCAACTATCCCTGTCCTATACACCAGTTTACTTTTTTTTGAGGCAGTCGAAGGATCAAAGTGTAGCGCACAGTTTCACTGTGAATTCACAGGAAGATTTATTTTATCTTTTTTGTCAGAAAACTCTGCTGAGATGAACAGCAACGAGAGGGAAAGAGCAGATCTTTGACATGCAGTCAACTCCGATTTTCTCTGGGAAGAAGCTCCTTCCTCTTTTTCTAAAGGGGGAGTGCTGAAGTGGTAACACATGTCATCTGTAACACCTCTCTCTGTTCAACTCAGAAACAAGTGTCTATAATGTCAGCCAGTGGTCACATCCACACCTGAGAATAATCAAGTAACAATCAAGTTATTTTAAGGGGAAAATTGTTGTTTTTGTGTATAATTTTTCGAATTTTTATCCTGAAAGTTGAAGCTTTAAGTCTATAAGTCCAATGTGAATAACCTGATAGTCTTTTGATCAACGATTCATATTTAATCTTTTCTTTTTCATGTAAATGGCTAACATCTTTCAGCTATGTGTCAGCTGGATTCTTTCATCTTTTTACTCCAAATAAGATGATATTTTAATACTTATAGGCCTACATCATCCTTTTTTTTATTTTTATGTTTATATGATTTGTTTTTTAGATGTGCCACATAGAGACTCTTAATGACAAATGTTCCAGCATTGGATTTCTCCCAAAATCGTTTATTCCTTACAGCATGAAGATGACAGTATTTCACCACTTTTCACTGTTGTTTCTCAAAAACTGTGATGGCTGGGTGTAGCCTATGTTATCAGTGTACAAAAACAAGCTCAACGCTTTACTTTGAAAAAAAAATAAAAAAATTCTGTCAAGTTACCCACTCTGTGTGTGTGCAGGAAACATGTTAATCTTGTTGTCCTGGAAACAATCAAATCTTCATCACTAAACTGTTCATGCATCCTTTCAGGGTTGGACTGTACTTTAACCGCTTTTACTGGCACAGGTCTGCACATCAGTTCACTGAGACAAACCTGAAATCATCCATGAGGATAAAACTGGTGAAGAAATAAAGGAGGGAGGGGGTTGGGGGAGGAGTCTCACATTGACTTTCACGTCCATTCAGCCTTTTCTGCAGCAGCATTGAACTTGCAGAGAGGGAGGGAGGGAGAGAGAGAGAGAGAGAGAGAGAGAGAGAGAGAGAGAGAGAGAGAAAGAGAGAGAGAGAGTAAAAAAGGCAGACTGGACAGTATTGTGCAGAAGGGACTCTATGTTATGAGGCTGCCATGAAATGAACATCAAACGTGAATTGTTTTCCGATCCACTGAAGAGCGCTGCTGAAGAGGAGTGGTCAGGAAGGAAGATTATCATTATGCACTTTTAGATCAACGTCGCCTCCAACGCAGCAAGGCAACCTCGCAGAGCCTCAAGTGCGTTTAATCCGCGAAGAAGAAGAAGTTGAGTCAGGCGGGCAATGATTCGCATCTGATTGTTGCTCAACTACTCCGGAGAGGACTGCAGACGGGCAAATCGCTGCATTGTGGCAACGGAGACGCTGATTGCTGCCCGAGGATTGCACAATCCCATTCTCCTCAACATGTCATCTCAGGCGAAAGTCAAGAAGGACAAAGAGATTATTGCCGAATATGAGACCCAAGTGAAAGGTTGGTAACGTGCAGGCCTGATCGTATTGTTATTCTGTGTGTGTGTGTGAAGGCACTATTGCGTAACTTCAAGCTTCGTATGGCTTTCAAGTGTGCAGTGCTGTAGCTGTAGGGTGGGACAGATTTGTACAGTTATAGATGTCAGTCGTTTATTTTTTTCCCCCAGCATATCTACTGGGGGATGTCAACAAAAATGAATCTAATTTTAACAGGGATGCGTCTATTTCATGCGTCTATTTCTTGAATTCTGCCATACAACAATGAAGACACAACTTGGTTGAACCTGTTTTGCACAAGATGACTGTGAGATCCACAACATGCCTAGCCCTTCATGTGTGGCCATGTAAGCCAGTGGTGCTTGATCATTAGTTTCAAAGTGCATCTGGTGTTCCTGTCAGATTGTTTCATGCTGCACACCCTACAAGGGAATGCACCAGTTCACCTTGGATAAGCTTTCTAATAGACTTGAGGTCATGCACCTCAAGTACTCATGCGGAAGATTTGGAGACATCTGGGTACACTGCAGAACATCTTCCTAAATGACAGGTCAAAATTTACATTTGTATTGTGTGGATCAACACCATTTTACAGGACACTATTGGAAGAGAACGTATATGAGACTCCAGGACAAAGTGTAGTATCAAGGGGGGAGAGGAAATGCTCGAGAAGATCACACAGCATACAGTTCATAAAGTCCATACATAATGTATGCTGTCTGTATGAATTATGAAGCATGAAAGGATTTTACTGTCTACCGCTAAATATGTGACTGGGTAAACCACCCAGAGAGAGAAGCGAGTGAGAAACACTGACAACAGATTGGAACAGACATTGCAGGATGTATATAGGTGGGTTGTCTTCTCAGCTTTTATGACTTCCAGCAGTGTCATCTCTAACACGTTATGCATCACCTTCTCACGGTTGTGGTTTTGCTCATGTGTCAGTTTTTAGTCACAGAGACAGCAACAGCGTACTTGCTTTCCTCTTGAATATGTTACCATTTTAGACCAGGATAAATGCAGAAGTCACACGAGTATTTAAAGTAAAGTATAACTCAGATTATAGTGAGGGTGTAAAACCAGCTCCTGCTTTGAGCTCACTTTGTTTCAAATCAACTAATATGACTATAGAGTATGAACACCCAGATAAATCAAGTGGACCATGGAAAAGAAAACATCAAACTGAATTTAGGGTGTGTGTTGGGTTGCAGCTAATAATTCAAACATGGATGATGATGATGGATCAATCTCAAGTTGTCTGTGTGGTCCTCTAGCTGCAGTTTCTACACTTTAGTAAGTGTAGGCTAGGTTTTATTAAATGGATGCCATGTAGCATGTGGTAATTGTAACACATGATTTAAGGGATTAAAGGGATTAAGTACATATTAAATGCTTCACTAGGCCTAAAAAGCTAATTTGATGTAGGCTAGTCCTACAGCCTACAGTGACATTTTTCGGCCATTCACATAATTTAGATTATTTGATCAATATCAACAATTTATGTCTGATAAAAACATGAGGCCATCTTCATTCTCATATCTATTGACTCATATGAAGATACATTAACCTGACAGTTAGCTTAGCTAAGAAAAACATATAAACAGGAGTAACATACAGTAAGCTAGCACTTTGCCAAGTACAAGAATTTCATTTTGTTGAAAAGAAGCTGACCAGAAGTAAAAGTTGTCTGAACAATTTTTGTCTCTACCATTTTTTTGCAGACTAAACAAACAGACTTAAAGCTGATCGCTTGCACTTACTGACATTGTTTCCTCTTTTCTAGATACTTACTTACTCGCTGATGTACATCGCTTTGGATAAAAGTGTCTGCTAAGTGAATTGGAGATATTGTAGCACTACTGGGAAGCTTACTAGCTAGCTTACATTTTGAAAAACGCTTGCTAGCTGCTTCCCCACCTTTCCCAATCTTTACGCTAAGCTAAGTGGTTTATGGTTATAGCCTCACATTGAGTAGGCTATACAGATATGAGAGTACTATAAGTCCCCTCTTGAATTATTTAAAAACTTGTTTCACTCTTTCATTTACCCCGACTCATTGAGATTTTAAAGCAGTTGTGTTTCATGCAGGCTTACATATCTAACTTGGTATTGCTTATCCTGTGTATTATTTCCATGGTAGTTTTAGATATAACTCTATAAAGTAAATCTTGTTTTCTCAACATTTAAACTGGATAATACTTTTTTTTAGTATTCTCTTGTAATGGTTAAATTCTATTTTCATGTCTACAGCAATCATGAAATCCAAGGCCCAGAAAAAAAAAGACAAGTTAAACTGTCTGTCTATATCCACCTGCCTTCCTGTATGCATAGTCGTCCACAATCTAAAGCTAGTAAGCAAGTAGTCCAGTAATGGCGGGGAAAGGTAGTTTGGTAAGGTAGGTGATCTGAACCTGTTCTTCTCTCCAATTGTCTTTTGTTTACTTGTCCTACAGTATGGTCAGGAAGTGCACATTCATGGGAGTGGCTTTAACAAGTTTTTGTATCAAATTTTTTCGAAATCTAGCTTACTCTTACTCTCCAAAGCTCCTTGTCCTTGTCCACATTTAAAATGTGTGTGCACTTATGCTGTTACGTGCATAGGGGAGCCCCCTGCATTGAAATATGCTATGTTGTTAATTTTAAATGACATTATTGTCCCCGCCCTGTACAGAATGTTTGAATGTATGCCAAATCAATGAGAGGTGCATAGGAGCAATATTAGTGTTGACGCCGCCATGCTCATCCATGCATTTAAGTAAATATTCAAACATTTTATCAATAATGTCCCTTTTAGCTACTTAATAGAGACATTACTGCTTATGTACATGTATAAAGAGGAAATTACCAAAGCTTGTGAGCATGTCTGTGGTATGAATGGTATGATTAGCATTTAACCGACTGAGGTGTGATTTACTTTCTCCTTGTCTCTCTGATTGTCTGTCTATTTATTTGTTTGACTCCTTCTCTCTCTCTCTCTCTCTCTCTCTCTCTCTCTCTCTCTCTCTCTCTCTCTCTCTCGCTGTCTACACTGACTTTGTGGCTGGTAGAGAGCCATCAGAGCTCGGTCTCTCGTCTCAGTTTCAGGAAAAGCTTTTAAGCTGACATCTAAAGCTCATTTGCAAACTGGGCTTAGATCAGTTCGAAGTTGTGGGCGCTTTACTCTGACACTGACACTGGCCACCAATAAAGCTGAATGCTGACTGTACAGCAGTTCAGTCAGGCATGGACTTAATACACTGTGTGTTATATTTCAACAAGACATATTTTAGCAAACAGCCGGGTCTCAGTCACGTTTAAGCAATGCTTGTTATGTATTTTGATCTTAAAGCTTTACATGTTGGGGCCTGTATTTGCAATAATTGTCACATGGCTTTCCTGATTCATTGATGACTAAAGAATCAATCACAAGCAGCAGGAGATACTGCTTTGTGTTTCAACAGTCATCACGGAGTCATTATCATTAGATGAAATACTTGTATTGTTTGAAACTAAAACACCATTTGCCCTCCTCAGTAGCACCTCATGCTGTTTTCTTTATTTCAGTGGAAAAATGTAATTCGAGTGAGTGTAGAAAACAAGTATGAAGTATCTCTACACTTACTGATCCCTAAACCAAAACATGAGGAAATGAGGGGATACCCTTCATGATGCATTATATTGTGCTCGTAGCTGGAGGCAACATTATCTCTAATGCCAAGTGGTCTGTTTGAAGTCCAGCTGTTTTAGTCATGTGCACAAATTGCTGTAATAGAGTATGCTGTAGATAGTTATTCATAAGATTTGTGTTTCTGATAAGGAAACGTATAGCCATGTGGAACGAAACCATAAATGGCTACCAGATATTGGATAACAGATAATGGTGTCTGATCTGAATTGCAATAAAAAGAATTCGAACATTTGTAACATTTTTAATGACTCTGTTTCAGAGATGTAATTTCCCTTAACTCATGATGGTGATCCCGTTGTAACAAATTAGCATCTCTCTGTTTGTATAACCACCATATTCACTGCAGAAACACAATCCTCAATGACTAGACTAACCCTCTGTGTTGATTCATCATAAAGAAAGAATGTTCAGACTGATACTGTCTTGAATGTCAAAGTTGCGTTACTACAATGAACTAGTATTGTTTTTTCATTGTCTTGGTAACATCTCTCATGTTGTGTTGACAGGTATAACATGCCCAGGGTTTACTAAGATTTAAATAGAATAATGCTTGGAATTCTGCACACCACACACTGGATTTTCTTGTCCTGTGGCTGCACAAACCGTGATGCCTTTCCTTGTCAGAGATATTTGTGCGGAGGAAGAAATGTGAACTCAAGCAAATAGACTTTAAAGGCATACTATAGCCATTACTGCATTCAGAAGACAAGCGTTCACAGAACACAGCGTTGATTTGTACCAAATTATGTCAACGTGTCAGTCTGAGTTAGGTGACATGTGACTAGCTACGCATGGCTAACTGCAGACACAGCCCCAGAGACTGCTGCTGGCCACTGAAAAGAGCCGTGCCATGCTAATCTGAGCATGCTACAGCAGTGACAGTGGGATCCTCTCTACATGATGTTGGGTGCTCTGTCCTCTACAGCAGCACAGGAGCCTAACAGGAAACCCTGCAAGGCAAAAGTGGCTGATAGTTTCCCCCTTTTTTGTTGTATTATCTGTCAAGGATCCAGGCAGCCACCACAGACATGCATGCTGTGTTGAACTTGGTGGGTGGACACGGGTTGTTGTTTTGAATCTGCAGGGTAAAAGAGGAGGTCATGGCTTTATAACAGCTGAGGGTGCTATACTTTCCTTTTCTACGCCATAAACCTTCACACTGTTTTCACACGCCACAATGTGGCTGATCCATTTGAGGAACATTCTGTACTTTAGTGGCTTGAATTTATATTGATGTATTTAAAACGTTTTAGTGTTACTGTTATTGACGAAATCAGTATTAATCTTTTTTTTTTGCATAAATATCTCAAATTTAGATGAAACTGAAGCCAATGTGCAAATGCAAAGATGCAGTTCTTCGAATGGCCACTTGAGGTTCAATCTAAAAGTGGGTTAATCTCAAGCGGCAACCTCCGGTCTTGAAAAATGAAGCCAACGCGGAAGTGCAAATTCTTTGAGGCTGGCTCCAGGAACACCAGAAGTGATGTACACATGATTGGTAAAAAAGCTGTTTTTACAGCATAAATAAACATATTTAAAGCCCGGGACAAAAAAACGATACAGGTTTGATTAATCAGCTCTGTTTTCATTTGGAAAAATATACGTTTTATCCATAGTTAGGCGCGTAGCTGACCTGATGACAGTTGGGCGCGATGTAACAGTTCATCAAGAGGCTTAAAACCCGCCTCAGCTTCGGCTCTAAGCCTGGCGTTAGGTTGACTGAAAGTTAGGCAGGATTTCCATCATGGCGGCGGCTGCCGATGAGCCTCCGGAGCCCCTTGTCGTAACAGATGGGTGACATCACTCAGGCTTCATCCATTAATATTTACAGTCTTTGGTTGATCTCTATTAGGTTCCTTATGAAAATGACAAGCTTAACAACAGAATTGGATGTGTTTACAGCCTGGAACAGAACAGTTTTGGTCTGTATGGCTGATTTCCAAACAGATGTAGGGGGTAACAGATAGAGAATTTCTTTTTTTTACCATTCACGCAGTCAAAATTGTCTTTCAGTCTCTTTAAAAAAAATATTTATGCTTCTTAAAGTCCACATGTTAACCATATAGAGTAAAGGGTAAAATGAACATTATTAAAGATGGGTAAAAATGTCTAAAAGCCTCTGCATGTGGAACATTTTATCCTCATTGGCTAATCACTGTTACCAGGAAGAAAACCAGTTTCAGCATATGACTGTTTTTTATGTTCAGACATTCAACTCTTTTATGATCATTTTAAAAAGATTAAAAGAAACCCCCGTCAGCTTTTGAGGGTTATTTCTCCCTATATTATTCACTTGAACTCCTTGCCTGCTTCCTCATAATTATGCATCACTCTGCAAAGGCCTGAATCATTCATCGAATGTAGTGCAGTACTGCACAGTCCCTAGTAACAGTTTAAATTCTAAAAATAACCTGCTCACAGGAGAGCAGATGCAAATATCAAGAGTCTATTTGATGTTGCACTGATAAAATAATTCATTTAAATCAATTTAGATTTGCTTCTCACTTTGTCTATCTGTTCTTTTGCATTGTCACTGTGTGATTACAAAGGCTTAATGTCAACAAATGCTGATGTCCAGTGGTATGTAAGCACAGGAGTCTATCACAGTCATAATTCATTCTATTTTTGAACCTGATTGCTGTGTTGTTTATCAGCACGGACTGTTTATTGAGTATTTCAAAGCACAGAAAGTTGTCCTTGTCCTCGGCCATTATGCTAAACTGACTGACTGCTGTGACTGTCAGAACAGGGAACTGGCTTGCTCTCTTTCAAATGCCTCCAGAGGCATGTAACCAGGCAACTGGGCAACTATGGGGACCAGGAGGGGTACTTTTCCGAACAGCAAGGGACTCCATATTTACTCTGCCCCTCTCGTTCGTGCTGTTTCATTCACATTTTCACTCACAGTCGATTGGGGAGGCATTTTTGAAATCCTTTATTCTCGATACAGAAACAGCATTTAGAAGTAAACAAAGGGGCTTTTCTTCTACTGGGACATCTTTTCTGTTGATACATTTCTACAGAGTTTCTGTTCAGTGCACAGAAATCCTATGCATGGTTTAAACAGTCTGTCATAATGGAATCTTCAGCCTTCTCATTGTTACTCAAATGCCTAATATTGTCTCACAGCAGGAGATGCTTGGTTTAAAGACCCTGTTAGTGAATGTGTGTGGGTTTAAGATGTGGTCTCATGTCATTGGCACCTTTTGCTGCTTTCTCTGAGATCTAAGTTGACAGGGTTTTAATTTGGCTTATCAGCATGCTTGTTTTTGACTTTCAGCAAAAGAAATCAAACCAAGAGATTATAAGCCAACATAAAAAGCAGTACCTGTAATACCAATGTAAGTCGTACAGCCTCCCTCCTCATCTCACTACTATGCTGCGTATGTTAGCTATGCTTTGCTAATCAAAAAGTGATTCTGCTGTCAGTCAGAGATTTTGTTCGTGAACAATGCATGGTGAAAAGCAGCAGGTGAACCAATGACCAACATTTAGATAATTGCTGAACTTGTGTTGACACTATGTGACCCACTGACCTGCTCGGTTCTCTGTATGTTACTGCTCTCCGACTGAAAATAACACAGGCTGCATGAGAGAGATGTGCTGAGTTTGTGACATGGCCAAAGTGAAGGGGTCAGATGAACGACTTAAAAAGTGGGTTGGATTAGAAACAAAGGGTATTTGATGGGATTTTATACAATGGGTCCAAGGCCCATACTTCAGTGGAGTTTTTTTTTAGCCCTTTATCTGTCAATACAAGCTCTCCGGCTGGTAGTCTGGATATTTATACCTGGTGATTTTGAAAACTGTGATTGACTAACTTTAATCTAAATGATTTCACAACATGGGATAAACGTTAAATCATTTTAGTTTTGCTTAACTTTAACACAAGGAAACCATGTCTGTTGACAAACAGCTTACAAAAATGTATTTTAACAAAATTAAATTGTTCACTTGAATTATAATATTTTAATAATTTTAATGAAAAACTTTTAATTGTAAAATCTAAACTTAACTGTAAATTATCACATTTTTCAAATGTATTACTGAAACAGAATTTGTTTCCTCATTCTCAGACTAGAAATAAGAGCAAAGATTTCCAAGCAGAAAACCACAGTGATCTTGCAATGAAAAAATTGCCTGCAAATTTTTTTCACAACAAACTTCTCTGAAGGCTCGCTCAGCACAATGCTTTTTAGAAGCTGACCTATTTTATATTTTCCGTGCTGTCTGCTGCAATCATCAGACATGCATCTCATATGCACGTGTGCAACCCCAGCATTTAGACACCCCCACACTCCCTCCCCCCTACTACACACACAGTAGGCGCACATTCACAGACGGCAGACAAATCGACTTTGACATCCGGTTTTATCCAATTATGATGACTTAGTTATTATATTAGTTGTTGTTCTTCGCTGCATCCTCACATGTTTCTGTTAACTACATCATGTGACTACTTTGGGTAAAATGTTGACCTGCAGCACTGTCTGGCAGACATAAGTGAGGCCCAGCATGTAAGCCAGCTTCTCTTGAGAGGTTCAATTTGTTCTGAAGGTGGTCTTTTCTTTTTGATACGCAGAGATCCGTAACCAGCTGGTGGAGCAGTTCAGATGTTTGGAGCAACAGTCAGAGTCCCGGCTGCAGCTGCTGCAGGACCTTCAGGAGTTCTTCCGCAGAAAGGCCGAGCTCCAGCTTGAGTACTCGAGAGGCCTGGACAAGCTGGCTGAGCGCTACTCCGCCAAGATCCGCACCTCCAGAGAGCACCAGCACTTCAAGTGAGTTTCCCCGAGCACTGGAACGTCTGTATCAACTGTGCTTGCCTGATAAATAACTGCTACATATTTCATGCTGACATTGGCAGAAAGAGAAAGAGAGGGGAAAAACAGAGACGGGAAGACGGAGGAGGGATAAGCTACAAAAAGGAGAGTAGGGATAAATGCAGAAGAATTGACCTGAAATGAAGCCAGGGCCAAGGAAGCTTGTGGCCTCAGGCTGCTGTGTTTCACCCAACTAGGTCAGACAACCCCCCTTCAGTGTACGTGACTGTCATTTCATTTCCATTCAACTTCACGCTGCTTGCCAAAAAACAAACATTTCTCAATGGGCACAGAAAAGAATGATAAATCAAAGCCTCATTTAGGAGTCTCAAAAAAGAAGCAGTTTGAGCTATTTTTCCTCTTTCCTGTGTGATCCTCTTTTTTTATTGTTTGTAAAATCAGATCTCAGGGAGATCTGAGGTCATGAAACAAACCCCCTGCAGCATGTTCAGGAATTGCTGCTTAGCTTAGTTCAGATCAGCCTGCAGCTCTCTGTGACTTTAAGAGAATTATTTAACTGTAATAAATGCAGTTGCCAGAAAAAAAGAGTACAATGAATTATCAGAAAACAAAGGATAGATTAGTTTCAGTTACAATATGTTTGGTAAAAGTTTGCTCCTCATCTTGGAAATGGACCAATTCATTAAAGCTCCTAAAAAGCTGGCAAGTGGGTGTCACGTTAAGATCTAATTGAGGAGTGTTTTGCAATTCTCAATATTGTTGTATTGAGTCCACATTGCAGGAAATCAAACTCACCTTTTAAAGTACTAGAGTACAGTGTAATTGATTCGTAGGCAGCAGCACACCCTTTCATGTGACCTGGGTGTGTCAGTCATGCGTAACAAACGTGCTGGTTTATTCAGAAGCTCTTACAGTCTCTCTTTTCAGTCTCTCCGGCCGATTGGACCTAAAACGTGATCACGGCGGAGAGCTCCCGTCACTGGGACATTTTTAAATGGAGCGCTCCCTTGAAGGGAGACCCCTGAAAGAGTAGCACCTTGCATGACTTCCCCTTACACCCTGCTGTCCCAGATTCCCCCCCCCCCCTCTCAACGTCACATTTAATGGTCATCATTGTGTCTCTCTGTCAACGGCTAGATTCATACTAATAGACCAAAATGAACCGACTAAGTCTCTATCATTAATAATCCCACGCTGTCTTCTCTTCTGGAGTTTAAGAGAGTGCACCATACTCTCTCTAGTTACATTGTTCTTTTTAAACCAGCGAGCAGTGCCCTTCTTTTCTCATCTGTGATCCTTTCAGATTTTCATTTCTTGTGTAAGATCTAGTAGTCTGGCAGGAGAATATCGAGGAACATTTAAAGGACCTTCTGTAATAGTGTGGCAGCGGCAAAGATGTCATTAAAAGAGCTGATGACTCAGTCTACCTTTTAAGAAAAGACTATTTATATTCAAAATGATTCAGAATAGTTAAAAAATCTAGTATGTGTTTGTGTTTCTAGTTCAGTGGAGTTCAGTTGGCTGTGGCAGCCCTAGCCTTGAAACAGGAATTGTGGCACTTTTTGTAGCCTGTCATGTAGAAAACCTTCTTCTGTCATCAGGACATGAACCGTTCTGCATCAACTCCTCTGTGTCCTGAACACTTCAGTCTCATCCGTATTCAGGAGCAGCCGACAGCCAAAGATTTACACTCAGGTTCCTGGCATCATGTAAAGGATCAAACACCTGCTCTGCTTGAAAGGAGGGCCTGTAGGGAGAGCTTGTTCATGTTTTTTATCAAAGTGTTCAAGGATGAAAGGAGGAGGCAGAAAGTTGCTGATGCCCGGTACTCTGGATTAGCTTTAGCATCAGGGTGCAACTCTTTTAACTCAGTGTTGAAACATAACTTTTCATATTGATTCTTATTTGTACTTAGTGTCTGCTACTATTTAAACACAAGTCATCCAGACAGGAGGACAGAGTCATACACTTGCTATAGAGTCAACATTTGGCATGAGAACAAAGGTAATTTGGCCAATCCAGATCATATGTAGACTCACTGAAAGCAATTCTTACTTTATTTTTCAATGTACACATGTTTGAATTAATTTGACTCATCAGATTTTGGTATTAAGGCCAGTTTTTGAATAAATGTCCATGACTCCAAAATATTTTAAGATGCTTGATGGGAGCTAGAATAAAGCCCATATGATGGCTTTGTTGTAGTGCAGAAGCTTGCATTAGCTGAAGACTAAACAACAAGCTTTATAAGGACACAGTCATAATAAACATTAAAGAATGAACAAATCTCTCCAAGGAATGAAATGATCAGAGTCTTAAACCAGTTGAAGGAAAACAAGTCAGGACTACTCTTTCAATATGATTTTAAAAACTGCGACGCGAGTCAAAAATAACTGCTTACTTTTCTGACTCAACTGCAGAGTAAGATTCTACTGTGGATCAACTTTCCATCAGATTATTTTTCAGAAATGTCCCAAAGAAAACAATTTGTACTAATTAATTATTTCAGTTAATTCTCTTGTGAGATCCCCTGATCTATATTATCTTAACTTATCCTCTTTAGAAACTGTGTTACAGACAACATTTGATACAGTAGAATTTATTTTTTGGGGAGGAGTCATATTGTCAGTTGTATATGTTTTTGCTGGATCCATGAGTAAAATAAAAATGTGTTATTCGTTAACATATTTAAATACAGAATAATTGAGGACCCAGAATATAACCTTGAGGTTCCCCAAACTGTGAGGAGTTGTCTGGTTATTAAACAAAGCAGAGCAAAGCCCATAGGCATAAAAATAATAATGACTGATTTTTGGTTAAAAAAGTGCAAAAAAACAATATCCTTATCTTTTAGTGACAGGGATAGAAGGTTTCTTTATAGGACTGTGATGAGACATGGATGAGTTTGTCAAAACAGTTGTAAATGTCATTTTCTACTTTTTTCTACTAAGTTACAAAGATGATTTTTTTTTTTTTTTTAAGATTTGTTTTGGGCTTTTTGGGCCTTTATTGTAGGGATACGATAGTGGATAGAGTCGGAAATCAGGGAAAGAAGTCATTTAAGGATACCTTTCCAATAGAAAAGGACAGCTGCCATTAAAAATAACACATGAACACCAAGATTCCTTCAAGTGTTTGTGTCGTTGTATCGCCGTGTCGGCATGTCGGCTTGTCCCCACCCTCCCCACGCTGTAAACCTAGGGGAAACACTGGGTTTTAAAAAATCCATGTGATTGCTATAGTCAATGACATGTTAGTGTACGTTATAGCTAGCTCACCATTCATTCACTATCCATCCATACAAATCAATGTCACTTTAATCATTGCCTCACATTATCACTTATCTCCTCTCAAGTACACACTCCTAGAGTTTGCTGCTTGAGGTTTTGGATGGTTGAAAATTGATGCTGGTAAAGCTTGGTGCTCTGTATTACTATAGCTGCTGTCTTCTGTTGTGATATGATAAAACACTTCTGTGGTTGGAAATTGGCAGCGAGAGCTATCAGGTTTTAAACTTACATTTGATTTTCCTCTTCCTTATCAACAAAGATCTTAAAAGTGATAAATCTTTCATCTTAATTTCCCTCATCTCCTATGACCAGTCAATACTGGTGAAATAAAGTTGAAGTTGGACTGGATCCCAGCGTAGGTCAGCTTTCATCCACCAGCAGGTAATTTTACACACAGGCTTTGTAAAAGAATAGACCTCACAGTGGATGGAGGTTTAGAAACAGTAAAATGCTCTCTGAAGACAAAAGATGAAGACAAACTCTGCGGTGTAAAGATAATTAAACTCACATGCTCCCTTGAGCAAGGAAGAAAGTGTCGTTAGCATGCCGTGTGTTTGTTTGTATGTGTGTGTTGCAGCTGCCCCTTTTCTTCTTTTTTTGCTGATTCTTTGATAAATGTGAAGTGACCCCTTTACATCGAATATTTAAAGGCCAGAGCATGAAACAGTGGATTTAATGTAACATCTCTGCAGTCCGTCAAACACTCTTAACCCTCTTTTAGGTTTGAATTTATTTGTGTTTAGTTGTGGGTACTCTAAGTTAAACAAATAATGCAACAATTGGTATGTTTAGGGCTTACGCCTCTTTGTCTACTTCATGTCACAAGTAAGCCACAAGTCAGTTTTTCTCGCAATGTGCTATATACTGTTTAGTGTCGATATTGTACTTGATCTGAGAGGCATCGCCAGGATTTCTGGGCTACAAGAAAAGATATAACATTGTGTCGTCAGTGACTCAGTAAACCCTGGCATATTAATAGAACTACAACTCCATTACACAAATTACCCATTTAAAGATTGTATTTTAAATGAAATTGTTATTTTAATGATTGATACTATTGAAAGTTCTACGTCTATTTCACAAGACAGGTGTTTAGACTGCACCCTAAGTGAAGATTGAATTCATCAAAAATTGCAGGCCAACTTCTTCATACTGTCTAAATTGCACACAAACATTGGCAGAGTTGGGATTTATTTATGCACTGGACCAGCATTTGTGTAGTCCAACACTTAAATCCCAACATTGCTAATCTCCAACGTACAAATCCAAAGATTGCTAACGTCCAACACCTATATCCCAACGTTTCCAATGTCCAACACACGAATCCGAAAATGTCCAGTGTCCGACGCATAATTCTCACCGTTGCTAATGTCCATTGCATCAATACTAAGGAACACTTCCTCTATTGGGGCACTGGGTAGCCAGTCTGACTTTTTCCCGCACTATTACGCCAATGCTTGTTCTAATGTACGTAGGCAGCTTTTTATTTATTGGAAAATTAAAAAGTTATTTTTTTCCTGCATTGTAAAGTCTTTCCTTGGCTGTTTCAGAAAGGACCAGAATCTCCTGTCCACTGTGAACTGCTGGTATTTGGTCCTGGACCAGACCAGGCGGGAGAGCAGAGACCACGCCACTCTGAGTGACCTCTACAACAACAACGTCATTGTTCGCCTGGCACATGTGGGCGAGGATGTCATCAGACTTTTCAAAAAGGTCAGAATATGAGTTAAATGTTTGAGGGCATGTTACTAATGCACACAGTCACAGAAGGTTTTTGCTTAAATTGCATGACTGATGCTGGGAACTGGACGCCCCACCATCATAAATATGTAAAAATATGTACATATGCGTCGAGACATACTGATGGTCACACAGGGAATTTTTTGAATAGAATTACTTTGTCTCTTTTGGTGGCATTTGATTTTGAATGACAACACAGATGTTTGCATCAAAGGTTAAACTTGCTTCTTTTTGCCCCTGCTTTAAAGAAATGACAGTATGATGGTGCAAAGCAGATTATTCCTACCCATCACTGAGGCTTTAAAAACGAAATATGGCCAACATTTCTGACCAATTTAGACACATCGCAGTAGACTGGTTATTATTAGAGTGCCAAGTGTCTTAAATAAAGCTCAACATTGTTTGAGGGAGAGTTTTGTTTCTATTTTTAACCTAGCTCATTCAGCACGTGTATTTGCTCTCTCAACACAGTGCTCAGCTTTCCTTCCCATATTCAGATCACTAACCTTCTTCTGATGCTCTTTACACAACATCATTCACATCATTTCACACTGAATTCACATTAACAGGGAGTCATTTAGTAACCCGCAGAGTGAAATTAGAAATAACTCCTTTTTTAATTTGTCGATATCTTAGAGTACTTCTGTGTGACCCTGTTTTTTCTTGGTTATTCTCTCACATCTCAAAGGGTGTATGCTAAACGTAAGGTACAGTATGTGGAAGGGTAACAGAGTACCTGAGGTTTAGGACCTGTGTTGAAAAATCTGTCGGGTTTCCTATATGAGTATAGTTTGACATCAGCAGGAATATGAGGTAATGTGTGCCCTCTAGAGGGCTCTGCACTGTCACTATGGGAGCAGTGATGAGAATAAGGTGGCTTTCAGCCAGCACAAACACGGTAACTAATAACTGCCTGCAGAGAAACTGTCTCCCTCTGCAAGAATTTGGCGACAGAAGTTCGGCAAAACAATAATCCTGTTATGCTGTATCCTGGTTCAGCTGCAGTTCTCTCTCTCTCTCTCTGCTAATGAATTACATATGTGGAGGCTGCAAATGAGTCAACTCTGGCATTTGTTAAGTCAAAGTTTAAATGCACTGAATGGGCTGAAGTTTAATTCCTGTCACATGTGAAACGCAAGGTTGCTGTTTCGACAAGTGGGCCCTGAGAGGTGGCAGAAAACCAGGATTGGTGGAGCTCAATGTCGCTCCATATGCCCTCAACAGGATTTCCCGAGTCACTCTCCACTGGCCCCATTCCTCCTCTCGGGCTGTAAGCCCCCTGTCATGGGACATGTCCAATTCATCATAGACTCTTAGCTCTTGTAACTGAGCTGAAATGGTGACACAACTCCTTGGGAAATGTTCTGCAGTTTCTCCGCTGTTCTATTTTTGTCTGCACATGCACTCTGGGCATTGTGTTAGATCTTTTCTGCTGTAGAGAAATGACAGCATTTCAATGTCTGCTCACATCCCTCAGATTCAAATTATAACTGGAAAACAGCCCTTAAGTTTGGCATGTGTGGTGAGGAATTTCTCTGAAATAACCCAGCTATTAGTCTTACTGTAGATGTTTAAATACTTGAATTCAATTGTTTTTTTAATGTACAATAATTGCTGTCCATTAAAACAGCTCTCATTTTCTCTCTTTCAGAGCAAAGACATCGGAGTGCAGATGCATGAAGAGTTAGTGAAAGTCACAAATGAGCTCTACACTGTAAGTAAACCAAAATAGGATCATTCTCCTTTTTGTCTATACCAGCCTGCCTTTTATTACCTCTCTCTTATGTTAGCTGCCTGTTGCTCGTCAATCCTTTCCCCACCTTTTCCTCCCTAAACCTGTAACCTGTGAAGCAGCTGGCCCGACACTGCACACAGCAGATATGCCTTATCAGCAGCTCCCCCTCTAACAGGTCATTTCCTCCTTCTCCTGAGGTTGTGAGAGGAGGAAAATTAGCATTCCTCCTCCCTGTGTGAATCCGTTGAAGGAGAGAGCGTTCTTGCCCCTGGCTGTGCTTCAAGCAGGCTCTGCAGTCTGTGCTGCAGTGGTTCTCTGTGCTCACAGCAAACACGAGCTGCTGGAGTATTCGCAGCTAATGTAACATCTAATCACACACATCTGTCAGTGTGTTGGTTTCACTTTTCACTCTTTCTATTGTCATATGTCATACTGTACACACGAATGGGTAAACATGTGTGCAGCCATGACATTAAACACACATGAATGATGTGTGTGTGTGCTGGTGAAGGTATGAAACAGCTGATGACTCGCGGTTTAGTCGATGAAAATGAACTTGTGCAGAGTTATCATCTGCTGTATGTGGGACACAGTGCAACAGACACCACACTGTTTGCTTCTGAGTCTTATTGCTGAGTTATAGTTGTTTTTAAAATTGGGTATATATTGAGCAGACTAAAAATGAGAATATAAGAGCAGAGAGAGACACTGTAGTTGTAAATGGCTTTTTTTCTGTAGTTTGTCAGAGCTCAAAAATCCTTTCACAACCACCACTCAAATAGTTTTTGCAGAAGGTTTGATTTTATTATTTATGTTGATCATACTGTTATTTTTGTTACTATATTGGGCCTCCATTGTATATTATTTCCTGCAAGATAAATGTTCCATAAGTGTCTAAAACACATTAGAAGAAGGTACTGAGTGTTCACCCCTTGTCTGCTTTATACAATATTTTAATTAACTTTTTACTGATAAGTGATATTTCACATTTTGCTGCACTATTAATCATCTGCATTTAATCCGTAATGTTATCGAGTTGATAGTGCAAGTGATAAATCAAAGAAAATTGGGAAATTCAAACAGGGTTAGGCCATGTATACCTATAACACATTTATCATTTGACTGAACAAAATGGATTGTGAAATATGAGACGCTCCTATTCCATAGCCTTTAAGGAACATGGAGTATAAAACAAAACAATGCTCAGTGCTCAGTGATCTTTTACAGAACGTAGCAAATGACTTCATCAGGGATTTTGGTAACTGACTGTAAACATGAAGAGCTTATAAAAGAGATGCGCTAATAAGAAACACATAATTGTTAATTGCCTTGTAATTTCAATGATTCTTAACAACTACTCACATACTTAAAGGATTTTCAGGATGAATAAACGTGCAGAGAAACACAAAAGATCTGATGCAGCACAAGTCACATGCTAGAAACCACATGAGAAATTTTCTCACATGAAACATAATACAGCACTTTGTGGATATTGATTTTTCTCCCTCTCTTCTTTATGCATTATTAAATGTCTGTCTGAAGCTCCCACGCTGCAAATTCCTAGCAAAAGGTTTACATCTTAAATGAACCTGAAATAAGTTTGTTTGTATTATCAGTTATATGTTAAATGTAAAATTAAGCTTGGATTCATCAACCATTGATCACCGGCTGTCTTTTTGAGGATATCAAGTAGCTACTGCGGGTTGTAGGGGAGGTTGCAGTCTGTCACATTGTAGCCTCCATCCTCCCTTGCTGATCGATCCCAATGCCCTCTGCACGTCTGCTTCAGTCTGGGTTGCTTGGAAACCAGAACTTGAGAGTGAGAGATGGAGGAGCAGATGTTGTTTAAACGCTCTGCTGATGCAGTTACTAGTTAAACATTCTCATGTGATCTCTTTGACAACGGGAAACATTAACTGTTTCAAAAATCCTTTAAAGCTGGGAGTGTAGACTGTATGTAGTGCAATACAAACCCTGCTAATAATAACAAATGCCTGCATGCCTTTTATTTCCAGGTTATTTTGTAACCCACTAACAGCTCTTTGGTAAAGGCAAACAAACAGACACATCAGACAGACGCACCTCCAGCTCTGTTAGGAAACGCTGTGTGACACTCCTATGAGCACGATGAGTAAGCTACACTCCCTAATGCTTGGGAGTGTAATGAAAATAAATATAGTCTCGGATTACATAAGTTTATATGAGTTATATACTTGGGGCTGTGGGACATTTCTAGCCTTATAAATAAGCATCATGACTTGTTTTTAAAGATAGGAGAACACTGGCTAGGTTTTATACATCTTACGTACTTTACCTTTTTTATAGATTTTCTGCTTCTTACTTGTCACTCAAAAATACTCAAAGGTTTATTTCTGGGTCTTCTATGCCTTTATCTTAGGGATAGGACAGTGGATAGAGTCACAAATTGAAGAGAGAGAGAGTAGGGAATGACATGCTGGAATGGGGCCACAGGTCAGAGTCGAACCCTGGCTGTCTGCTTGGAGGACTGTAGCCTCCGTACATGGGCCACATGCACTAACCTCTTGACTATTAGTGCTCTTATACAGATGCTTTTTAACCTCAGCCTCAACCAAGAGTATTCGTAAAACACCATCACAGATCCACTACACATCTCAATACCAAACCAATCCTCATCCTCAAAATGTACTCTATGTCAACGTAAAGCTATTTTATGATGTTCCATCTTGGTGTCAGACACAGTTTTCCCGGATTCTCCTCTTCTACTAAGCGCTGAATCATTTGATGTCGACTTTAAATAATGACATGATCATTTTCTGTATTTTCTGGTTCTTTGATGCATGTGAATGAGTTTTGTTGGCCATAGTACTTAGAGGAAGGGTTGGTCATTGGTTGAAATTGTATGTAGGTCCTGACAGAAATGAATAACTCATGTGCTCTGAAAAAGGAACAAAGAAAATCTGTCATCTGTAGCAGTAGTCAAAAACTCCACCCAATGCATGCTCGAGCCCACACTCAAAACGTGAGCTGAGCGCCGCTTCTGGACCAATGGCGCTTGTGCATGTGAGTGAGGGGCGTGGCTTTTGAGGGAGCACAGAGGGGAGGGGATGGGTGCAGACGGAGCACTAAGGGAATGCTACTTTCAAAATCATGCTAGTTTTAGATAAATTACCAACCCTTCCTTTAAGTGATTTTACAGTTGTGTGTGTCAGATGTTTAGAGTGTCCCTTGACTGACTCATTTTGGAAAGAAATTCATTAAAATATTTTTTAAATCTATATCCTATTTCATGCTTTTTTAACCTTTCTCACATTCCTCTTTTGTGCTACTTCCTTGTCAACCTGTTGCTGTTCATAATGTTCTCACATTTAAGAACTCAGTACAGGAAATTGCTCGTTGCATTCTATTTCTATATTTCTGTGCCCATTTACTTCATCTTGGTTTGTAAATTCCCTTTTGCTCAATTAAGATGATCAAAGAAAGTCTAGTTTGACCATGCTCCTGTTTGTGAGTGAATCAGTTGTTTGACATGGGGTGTGTGTTGTTACAGGTGATGAAGACTTACCACATGTACCACACTGAGAGTCTGAGTGCCGAGAGCAAGCTGAAGGAGGCAGAGAAACAGGAAGAGAAGCACATCGGAAAAGCCAATGACATCAGCTCGAGCCTTCTGCGGTACGGTCTGGATGAACGTCCACAGCGACGGAGCTCCGTCAAGAAGATGGAGAAAATGAAGGAGAAGGTCTGTTTGGGTGGACTGGTTTTAAACATGAGTGCTGTATATTTTTGTGTCTACACTCTTCAAATGATCTGAAAATGCATCTGTTGTGGTGTTCTTGGATTTCACCACTTGCCACTTCCTCAAATGACACAGGAAATACATATGGTACTGAGTACAACGTATACTGACATATCCTATCAGATATAAATCAAATAGATGTAATAATGCAATCTTTGAGTACTTTAAGAATCCATTTGACATCCTGTGTGATGGCTCTCTCTCTTCCTCTTTCTCCCTAGAGACAAGCCAAGTACTCTGAAAACAAGCTGAAATGCACTAAAGCCCGCAACGACTATCTTCTCAATCTGGCAGCCACCAACGCCCTGGTGGCCAAATACTACATCCACGATGTCTCAGACATGATAGATGTAAGTTGTTACTGTCAAAGCCAACTACTATCTAGTCTCAAGGCTTTTTTTGATAGCTATTTGCCTTTGCTTAACTTTAATATTATTGTTGTAATTTTTCTACCCAGTGTTGTGACTTAGGTTTTCATGCAAGCATGGCTCGCACCTTGAGAACCTACCTGTCTGCAGAGTACAGTCTGGAGACTTCTCGCCACGAGGGCTTGGACTTGCTGGAGGGAGCAGTAGATGCCATGGACATCAGAGGAGACAAGCTGAAGTTTATGGACATGCACTGCCAGATCTTCTGTCCTCCAGCTCGCTTTGACTATCAGCAACACATGGGGGATGAGGTGAGTCTCTAGAGAGAAGAGCTAAGAGTCATTTTTTAATAATGTTTGTTCTGTAAACAGTCATGTTTTCTGTGAATGATACATCCTCCGGTCCTTTGTTTCTTAATCCCAGGTGTGTCAGGTGAGTGCACAGCAGCCTGTCCAGACAGAGCTCTTAATGCGCCATCATCAGCTGCAGTCTCGCCTGGCCACGCTGAAGATAGAGAATGAAGAGGTGAGAGTGCACATATGTCTCAGAGGGGTGAAGGTAGCCAGTGTCAGTGCTGCATCTCTAACTCTCGCCAAGTGTGCTATGTACATTTCTGTTCTGCTGAGTCAGAAAAGGACATATGGCTACATACACTCTGATTGAGATACAATACTCATTAGGTATAGCTACTGGGTCATTATATCATCTTGGGTATTGTTAGTTGAAAATGCTGGTGAAAACACAATCCTTGTTTCTTTCTGAGTTGCATGATGTGCCTGTAAATCATGAAAATGCTGTGTTCATTACAAAAAGCTGAGGCAGGGAATGATTGTCTTTAATTCAATCTATCGATCAAATGTGACCAATTTACAAGAACAAGAAAGTGTCTTAAAACTGCACAATTTCTTGTCTCAATAAAGTTTATTTCCACTGAGGTCTTTTAAAATGTTTTGCACGTTTGATCTTTTATGACCAAAAAAACCTCCTCTGTTATAGAAGTTTTGTGCTTTAATAAAACTCTCATGTCTGTGTAGTAAACATGAAGCTTTAAGTCTTTAAGTTTAGAGATACATAAATACTAGAAACAGCAGACGGACACCACCTTCCATCAACCTTTAAACACATTAATGCACAAATGATTCCCCATAACTGCCTGTAAGACTTGTCATTTATTTACTGGTTATGAGACAGAAATTAATACTCATGTCTCTATATGACCTCCTAGAGCAAAGAGGATCATCTGCGACAAGATTGATTGTTTCTATATTGTTAGATTTATGCCTCGGACTCGGTGTAATGTGCTTAACAGCAACAAATATTATCAATAGGTGCAACCTTTGATTGTTGAAGAAATAAGTATGAAGGTACCACTTTTTCTACAGGAACTAAAAGTTCCTCACAGAAGCTTTAACAAAACCTGACCTTGTATGGATGGATTAATTAATTGAGACCAACAAGATTTAAACATGTCTGAGTAGTGATTTTTACTGAAAGATAAAAAAGAATATTCTTACAAAAGTGTCAAACTCTTCCTTTAAGAAATATGAGACTCAAAGACAGTTAACTCAGAGAGAGGCATCCCTGTAACTGGCAGATGTGTTCCATCATTGTTAAGATTATTAATCCTTCAGTTTAACAATCATTAAACTAAAGGCACGTTTGTTACATTTTAAACTGGGATTTGCAACCAGCTATGACTTCTGTCACTCTAATGCAGAACAGCCAGCCTAAGAACTGTCACCTTGCATTTATACTCCTCTCCTATCTGACGCTGACCTGTAGGGTTGACTCTCATCCAGTCTACTGCCTCCACTGGGGGCCGTCACTGCATGCAGAGTCACGAAGGCCACTGAGACTCATAGAGACCTATTTAAAGGTCACCAGGGTGTGCGTGCGTGTGTGCCAGTGCCTATCTGTCATGAATATGGATCTGCACACCGCCTCCTTTTCTACCTCACATGCAAGGAACATAGTTAATCTTTCATGTCACGATGCTTCATGCTAGCAAGTTAATTACTCTGCTGTTTACAGTGTGTCAGTCAAAGTGCTGTGAAAATGGCCTGCAGAGGTTTCATCATAGACTGTGCTGGTTTGTTTACACCATACAGCTTGTTTGTGACACTGTAAAGATGCACACCGGGTATAAAGACAGCATAATAAGTTGCATTTATGAGAGCATCTTATCTAATTATTACAGATTCAATGACACTTTATTTACAAAATGCTAAACAGGATTGTGATGATCAAGATAGGATGTTTAAATTGTGTTCATGTATTGTCTGTGTCAGGTGAGGAAGACTCTTGATGCTACCATGCAGACCCTTCAGGACATGCTCACAGTGGAAGACTTTGATGTGTCAGAGGCTTTCCAGCACAGCCAATCCACAGAGTCGGTCAAATCAGCCTCCTCTGACTCCTACATGAGCAAGGCCAACATCAGTAAGAGACGATCCAATCAGCATGAGACCGAGGGCTTCTACTTCACTGTGAGTTGTCAGACAATGATTCGTTAAGGCACTGGTGCATGGAGGGTATCACTGTGTCATACTCTACCATCACTCTTATCAAATTAATCCTGTTCACTTTTGTCTGCTTAACTGTTCCCTCCTCAGAAATACAAGGAGTACTTAAATGGCAGCAACCTCATTGTCAAACTGCAGGCCAAGCATGACCTTCTGAAGCAGACACTAGGAGAAGGTAAGACCTGTGAGATGAATATTGCTGCCAATAGTTGGTCTATCTTTCACATTCTCTTACTCAACCTCTTGTCATTGATTGAAACCGAAATATGGTCATGTTTTCTTTCTTACATACACATATATACTTACAGTGACGATAAGGGTGTATATTATTAAGTCACTTGTCCAAGGGTTACATCATTTTTCAAAATCTCATGTGGATATACAAGTATAGCAAATACAGCCAATGGTGAGCTTTGCTTTAAGAAAAAGAAGATAAAACAATTCTAAAAAAAGACGCATTTGAGCTTTTTTCAGCTCGAGCTGCAAATAACAGAGTTCACAGAAGATTGAAACCACATCATGAATCTAAATTGGTTTAGAGCTTCATCTTTACTAATGGAAATATAACACGTAATTGACTTATCCTAAAATGGACACTCATTTAACAGGGTGACTATTTCTGAAATAAAAAAGATAAAAGTTCTGTGCTTGAAGTATATAGCACACTGTTTTTCCAAATTCAGACTCATTCGAGGGCCTTGCAGGGTTGAAATGATGTGTGTCCGACATAAAGCAGGATTGTGCTGGAAGCTGCTTTACACATGAAGTGACCCTTGAACAAATGTTTCTGATTGACTGATCAAAGTGAAGCCTTCGTTTGTTTGCTGTACAGTGGGATGCATGTGTGTGTGCATTTGTGGTGCTGTTATCACGAAATCATCACTCCCAAATCAGCTCCCACAACCTCATGCTCTTGTTGCCCCTGGATACACTTTCCCTCCGCACAGCGAGCAGACAGGCCATCCCCTTCTGTGGCTCCTGTGCTGTTTCTAGGGCGACCGCTGAATGACCGCTGCCTGGCCATGACTCAAATGCAGCCATGGCGCTCACCCCATTGAGCCGGGCTGAATAGATGCCCTTTTTTCTCATAACACCCCTTTCCGTCTCCATCTGCCAGCCTCGTATAGTCAGCCAGCACTCAAGCGTACAGCAAACTTCTGTCATTGTAAAACTGGTGTATACTAATTTACCCTGTTTTTTCTACTATTTTTTCCTTTTAGGGGAGAGGGCTGAATATGGAACAACAAGGTAAGATATCCAAGACAAGAAGACGAATAAAGTAGGCGATGATGTGTAAAATCCTTCCTGTGTCCCTGGATGTGGCAGGAATGAGATCACAGTTTGGGAAAAGTCTCAACTTCCCCTCTTGTTTGTTGAACAAAGGGTTTGATTTTAATTAGAGAAGGAGGAGCTCAGAGTCATTGGATCTTTAAAAAAAAAAATATGTTTACATTAAGACATGTCATGTCAGAGAGATAATGTCCTGCTGATGTTCTATTTATGAACAGGTTTAGAAAATGAACAGATGTTGACAAGGCAGTATCATGACTGGTTGCATACAAGTTTGACTTTTACCTCAGTTTGATCTATACTACATTTTATATCTGTGTGTGATATTTCCTTGTAGTCATTGTCACTAATATTGATACATGTCGGCCTACAGTATTGCTGTATAGTGTTTAGTAGTCATGTAGGATAATATGTGTATTCACTGTCTTGTAGGAAGTTTGATCAGAAAATTGATACCACTGAAATGACTTTACACTAAACATTAATGCACTATTTACTTTATGTTAGCCTAAGTTAGCATAAGGATCAAAAACAGAGGTAAAGTGAGTAGTAGTTAATAGTAAAAACACAGTTGTGCTTTGCTCACATTTTTTTTTTAAATAAGTAAGAGCTAATTGAGTGAGAGGCTAGCTGTTTCCATCCATCTCTACCCTTTTATCTTATGTTTTTATGCCAAATATGTATCTTCCGCTCAGTGTTAGCTTGGGTTAGCCCATCACTGAAATATAAGCAAGACAGCTAGCTGTAGTAGCAAGCAAAACCCCAATATATTTTATTTTCAGCTGTTTGCTATAACACATGATCAAACAAACAATTTTTTAAATGAGCCAGGAGGCCAGCTGTTCTCCAATCCCAGTATTTGCACTAAAATAAGCTCAGGTAGGCTTAGCTTAGCTATTTGACTGTGAGTTTTATCTTAATGTTTACCTTCCAGTCTTGAAAAGGACATAATCTTTTTAAAAATTAGTAATTTTTTCCCAACATTTCAAACTATTCCTTTAACTTTTTATTATGTTATGAGGTGCAGATTACTGTGTGAAAGAAATGGCAACACCTACATTTTAAAACAATCTCTATTTTGATATGTGTTTATACCAGGGATATTGTTGTTGACCTATACCATGTACCAACTATTTAACCCCCCACCATCTCCCCAGGCCCCCCACTCTTCCCCCTAAACCCCAGAGAATGCGGAAGTCTAGACCTCGCTCCATTTTTAACCGTAAGCTGTTTAACGGCAATATGGAGGCCTTCATTCAGGTATTAGCCCATCTGTGCTCTTTGTCTCTCCATGAGCTCAGCTGTCTCGCTAGCGGTCCTTTGGGGGTCCTTTTGCCTTTGCCCACTCTTATACCCAAATGTTGGCTCACTCACGCACTGACTTTCCTCTTGCTCACTGCCTCGTCTTTAAAGTCTTGCAAATTTGGGAAAGACAGGGTCAGGTGAAAAGACAATCTAACATGTTCTGGGTGGGGATGTTTTGATTTAGTGAGCAATGCAATGGTGCAGGGTGTGCTTTTAGCCCTTTTTTTTATCCTGAGTCCTTGTCTCCAGACACTGAATTAATTTGGATTTGTGTGTGTGTGTGTCAGTTGGCGATGCACCAGCAATGTTAGCTAGGCAAATAAACACATGGTCCCGTCCACTTTAATGCAGGAGTGTGCATGAGCACATCAGGATTCAGTTTAGCTTACATCTTTAAGTCTGCATATAGGAAAAGTTTCAACCTTTTAAACTGAACTATAACTTCAGTTTCTTACTTTTTTTGATCAGTATTAACTGCATCTTTGGCCTTGGAAAATTGTTGGCAATTCTTACTGTATTCTCACATTTAACAGAAGTCGTGATTAAATCAGTAAATAGAGAACTATGGCAAGATTAATCAATTATGATATAAT
Source organism: Labrus bergylta (assembly GCF_963930695.1). Taxonomy (NCBI): domain Eukaryota; kingdom Metazoa; phylum Chordata; class Actinopteri; order Labriformes; family Labridae; genus Labrus; species Labrus bergylta. The sequence goes on along the minus strand of NC_089199.1, from coordinate 11,844,030 downwards.
TTGTTTGGTTGCAGTCATATAAACCAGACATTTTCCTTAGACAGTCCTTGCGTGCTGGAAAAAAAAACACAACACTTTTTGCAGCCCCCCCCCCATCCCCATTTTCTCAGATGGCGCCCTCCCTCACTCCCACGCAGTTCCCCGCAGAGCTGTGTTCTCATGTCTCGCACCCCATAAGGCACTGATGCTTTGGCTCTTTTCTCAGTCCAGGCCTCCTCTTTTTCTCCCCCTGTATGATCTGTCTCTCTCACTAACCTGTTGTGGTTGTTGTTGCCTCTCTTCTTCTGTCTCCGTGCCTTACCGCTCTCTGCCCAGGGGAAGAAGGAATGTCCGAGCCAGGAGTCAGGTACTCTGTCTAATAGTAGGGTGGGATCATTGCGTTCAGTGTGCTTAACATCATTTCTGTGCATCTGTCCTGTTGGCATTCCTGTGTAAATATAATATCAGATGATGCAAATGGCAACACTGCTTATTTTTTTAGATATGCATTAATTTTTTTAAATCCTTAAAAGATTCATTTTTTCATCACTCTGTTAAGTTAATGCTTCGTCTTTAAGCTTCTGGTGTTAATGCCCCTTTGGAATGACTATTTGTTTTTTCTTTTCTGGTTGTGTTTTTTTTTTTCTCTCATGACAATTATTTTAATCCCTCTGGTAGGACTCAGGGCAGCCCATACCAGTGGTTGTTGAGAGCTGCGTTCGCTACATCAATCTGTACGGTAGGTTTTCTGAAGTGTTCATATCTCTCTCTGTAAAATTACTCTGAGCACTTGAACCTTTTCTTTATGATACTCAGGCTCCACAAGCTTACATTGATGTTATGAAGATAATTGACTCCCAAAGTTGTGTCACGGGATCATAATATGATGTCACTGAGTGTTAATCTGCAGATTTCTGAGTCTGTGAATTGTATTAAAAGACTGTATTAAAAAATGTATTGATCATGTTTTATGCCGTAGTTCCTGGTGCCAAGGTCGACACCTTTGAGTTAACTCTTTCTGAAGCTTCAGGAAGTACTGGGGTAGAATTTGCAGTGCTGGACGTCCTTGTCCATTATTACAAACACACAAAAGGCTGCTGATACAACTGGCCCAGCTGTTACAATTGTACAGAATTAGTGTATCACCACTTGTTTCAATATTAGGAAAGAGGGATAATGCATTATGATGACTTTGTGTCGGTGTAAGCTAATGTATAGCATGTCTACCTGGTGTTTTATTTTTATCTTTTTGCAAAATATAAATCTTAATGGTACTTAGATATGGTAAAAACAATAGTCAGGAAAGTGCAAAAAATATATTTTAGCTCCTGGTTTAGTTCCAGATCCTCCAAAGTTATTATATTATATCTGCTCAAAAAGAGCCCAAACCGAAGCAATTATTTTACTTTGCAAAACTAGTTGATAAAGTCTGTCAAATTGTTTTGCAGAATACTTTCATGTTAAAATAAACTCATTCAATAAAGTGCTTATTAATTAATAAAATTATTATAGGGAAGTCAGGTGGGAATATCATTTTATTCAGAAATGATAAACACAAATCACAGGAAATGTCAGCCAAGTTCTTTGACCAATTATTCCAAAAACATCCTCTAGTAATGGAAAGCCTTGATAGTATATTACCTTCCTCCATTAATTCTTTACTACCGTTAGCGTGGAGTAATTCAAATCCAATTCACACCATTTATTTTGACATTGTTTGTCACATATTTACAGTACAAACCCACATGACAATTTGACCACAATGGAAATTAGTTATTTAGATTTTCTGTTAGTTTTTTCTGATTTTACTTTCTAACTGTAGTGCTGGGTGTAAATCCTATGAAAGTAGTTACTATTGTTATTCTGCTGATTTACAAATATATAATTTAAAGGACATTCGTACTGTTCCCTTTTTAACACTACCTTTTCTATCCGCAGGTCTTCAGCAGCAAGGTATATTTCGAGTTCCAGGCTCCCAGGTCGAAGTCAACGACATTAAGAATGCATTTGAAAGAGGTCAGTCCCACAGCTATAGGGCTTTTTCGCTTGATTGATTTTAAATTGCATTTTGTCCTCCTTAAAAGCCAGAAAAAGAGCCTGTGTGAAACATGTTACCCTGTAATGGACATGTAAACCGGTTTAACTGCATAATACATAACATTAGCATCTTGAATGAATAATAAATGAAGCACTTTTAATGTTTATATTAAGTCCAACCTTAAACTACATGTGAAATAGTCAGATCTTACATGAGCACAGCAAGTAGTGAGAGATTAATAAATGGATTAAATGTCTGATATGTCTGCAGGAGAGGATCCACTGGTGGATGATCAGAGCGATCATGACATCAACTCTGTGGCTGGTGTTCTTAAGCTCTACTTCAGGGGTCTGGAAAACGCGCTGTTCCCTAAAGAGCGTTTCCTCGACCTCATATCCACAACCAGTGAGTCACATTCCTGGAAAAGCGCTCGAAATCCAAGTTTAACTACTATTTTTTTTCATTTCCTGTTCTTTTTTTTCAATCTTATTTCAGAGCTTGACTCTGGTGCAGAAAGAGCTCATCACCTCCAGCAGATCGTTGTGACTCTTCAGCGGCCTGTGATCATCGTTATGAGATACCTGTTTGCATTTTTAAATCAGTACGTCCTCTCCTGCCAACTTTCACATGATTGATACTTAAATAGCGTCACTAATTTCCTCTGTCTCTCTAGTCTCTCTCAGTATAGTGATGAGAACATGATGGACCCTTACAACCTGGCTATATGCTTTGGTCCCACACTGATGCCGATACCAGATGAACAGGACCCTGTGTCCTGTCAGGCGCATGTTAATGAGGTCATCAAGACTGTTATCATCCACCATGAGCTCATCTTCCCGGCCCTGCGAGAGTTAGAGGGACCTGTGTATGAAAAGTGCATGGCTGGTGGGGAGGAGTACTGGTTAGTAACTTCACTCTTATTTAAAGACTTAGAGACTATTCAGTTTCTCTTACATTGAGCACAGAGCCAGAATGATTTAATGGTAATGTAGAACTTTATTATAGTTAGAGTGACATCTAAGCAGCAGACAGATTATACCAAATTATACCTTTTCCACTAATAAGTCAAGCAAAATAAATACGTTCATGATTTTATGATATTGTGTTTGACGTTTATAACTTCATTATTTTTTATCAAAATCCCTTTCAGAATCTCACATTTCTTTTTGCAGGTTAAGTTTCCATTTTCTGTTTTTGCTTACAATGAGATTAGGTTTAGATTTTTTTTCTACTAACAACTGAAAATACAAAACAAATATTTATTCATTTAAATGACCATTTATTTAGTTTCGGTTTAGTTTATTGGCACATTGTTGAAAAAAAAAAAGAAGAAAGTCAGCCAGAGAAAATAGTTGAAAAAGATAAATCTCATGTGCAGGTGAGTTAGAAACCCACTGTGGGCTTGTCTCCAAACCTCACCTAAAGAGATAAACAAAGATATAAGACAAGAAACACTAACAATATAAAGTAAAATATAGACTAACATAAATATATTTTACCTACTCAAAATGACGTGAAACATTTATTATTCAGCAGAACTCGTAAAAGTTGTTTAAAGAAGGAATGTCTGTGTAGTGTGCCTGACTGTCTGTGTGTTCTTTTCTGTGCAGTGAAAGCCCCCACAGTGAGCCAGGAGCTCTTGATGAGGTAGACAACGGTACGGGACCCAACACTAGCGATGAAGGTGAGTCACCAGAAACAGACTGCTGCTGCACCTGTAAGAACTGAAATAATCGGAGGCTTAGTTACATTTTTCTCCCCGATTGTATGAAGTATTTTGTGTGTCACAGAGTTGGAGCAGATCGAGGCCATAGCCAAGTTCGACTATGTCGGCCGGAGTCCTCGAGAGCTTTCCTTTAAGAAAGGAGCCTCTCTCTTGCTGTACCTGCGAGCCTCTGAGGACTGGTGGGAGGGTCGACATAATGGTGTTGATGGGCTGATTCCACATCAGTACATTGTGGTTCAAGACATGTGAGTAAAACACATTTTGACCATAGGTTAGCACGAAGGTTATTTCTGAAAAGCAGCGTTAAATGTCTACTCCAGCTCATCTGTATGTAAACCCCCCCTGCATCATAGGGCAGGTAACACAATGAAAGCAAAATGAAGGAGACAAGTAATGTATGAACTGACAACTTTGTATTCCAGGGACAGATCATTTATTTATTTTGTCTGAAAAATAATGCTTATGACATAATTGTTTTTGTAGGAGAGTATAAGTGTCAAGTATCCTTGTGTGTGCTGTCAGATTAAACTTTTACAAAAGGTCGATCTTTCAAATTAAAAGCCAATATGAACATTTCCCGAGGACAGAAGCTGATAATGGAAACCAGCCTCTTCTGTTTGTCTGTATCAGGGATGATGCATTCTCAGATAGCACCCAGAGGAGTGATAGCACAGCCAGCAGTGGACCACACCACGACGAAAGAGCTGGATCTAGAAACGAGCACCAGTCTCCTGGCGAAAACACACCTGAGCACCGGTTTAGAGTAGCATTGGGAAGGTGGGGTTTCATTTACTCTCCTAAATTTGTTTAGTAATAATCTCAATAAATACATTTCATCTTTGCATTTTAAATTTCCAAGCTAGTTTCTGGAGTCAAGTACTTACATAAAACTGTGATTTCTCTTAGGGTGAGGGTGCGATCAGATGGAGCTGTAGGCCCTTGCCACAGGAACAACACTGACAGTCACAGCCCCAGCAGAGCTGCAGACCTGCCCCCCAGAGTTATGCCTCGGCCCTGCAGCCCACACAAAATATCAGTTAGCAGGGGTCCAACAGACAGCCCAGAGAAACGGCGTCTCACCACATTTGGCAGTGCCGGCTGCATCAACCACCCGGACAGAAAGGCCTTCATCGAAAGCCACTCTCAGCGATCTTCACCCAGCACCACTCGGCATGCAAGTTTAGGAGATCACAAAACTCTGGAGGCTGAGGCTCTAGCTGAGGTGAGTGTTGATTCTGAATAAACTTTAAGCTCCAACATCCTAAGAGGAACCATGTCCTTGCTTTTCATTGACCAAATTGTTTGAATTGAATTTAACAATATAAATATAAATTTTTCCTTCTGATTATATTTACAGGACATCGAGAAAACAATGAACACAGCTCTTCATGAATTGCGTGAGCTGGAGCGACAGAATGTAGCTAAGCATGCCCCTGATGTTGTTTTGGACACACTGGAGCCCCTCAAACACCCCAGTGGAGGCCAGGACCCGCCTGGCAGCCCTCTGCATACCATGGTGATCAGAGACCCAGATGCAGTCCAGAGACGCAGCAGCAGTAGCTCCTCCTCTGAGACCATGACCACTTTTAAACCTGCTCTGTCAGCACGCAGACCAAACGCACCTCTAAGACCCCCACCTGTCAGACCCGTCCGGCCTGCTCCTGTGATTGGACAGGGTCAGGTACCACCCCGCTCCAGCAGCTCTAGTTCCTCTGGTCTAGGCAGCCCAGGCATCACACCGACTGACAGGATCTTTCCCAAACCTCCCTCCCCTTCTCCATCCACCTCCTCCTCCTCCTCAGACAAACAAGGTAACATGTAGCTCCAGTCAGACACAAGTCAAGTGGTGGAAGAACATTGCTGTTAACGAGTGATTTGGCACCCGGTCTGTATGCTGAATATTTACCAGTAATCTTGTACAGTGTACGACAGCTATGGCTGGAGTCTGAAAGCTTGTTGGTGGACATGTCGATGTGCTCTTTTGCAATATTATACATGAATGGGATTTAAATGTATGAAAAAAATAATTGTATACAATGAGACATGCTGGAAATAAGGGATGCACTGGAAAATAATTCTGACGGAAATCCTACAATGGAAATTCTCATGATGTTGTTTACAAAAATGAAGAGAACTAAGGCTTTGTATCTGGTTTAATGGTCAATAAGAAGAAATTATATTTTACAACTGGTCCCATAGACATCCAGTCTAGTTGCTGGTGGTTAATGTAAAATATAAAAGTATAACTCCTCAGCTATACCACGTAAATTCTTTGGAGAGTCCACATGGAAAGCACATTACAGCAAGTTTAAGATTTAAATACCATGACTGTGTACAAAATCACCCACTATATCTACTATACAGTATAGGATACTATATTAGCTCTCTGCCATTTGAATTAAGTGTCTGAATTCTGAGTGGGACACTTTACATCAATGTATCCTTTAAAAAAAATAACAACAACAGAATTTAACTAAACATTTTGTGTGCAATGCATGCAAGTTTTCTCTGTAAATGATCCCACATTGGAATGTTACATTACATTTTTAGATTATAATAAATCATAAATAACCGTCATGTGATGCTACACCTGTTTGTGATCAATAAAAAGAACAGTGGGTTGTGGGAGATACATGTATTGTTTGCTATTAAACAACAATTAGTGTCTTTTATCTAAGGAGATGTGAGTATGCGAACAGGGAGTGATTTCAGACACAGTCCATGGCTAAATTGTAAGAACACATTAAGCTGCAGTTTTTTTAATGTCCACTAGATGCCGTCTATAAAGAAATTGCATCTGTTTTTGGACCTCCATTTAAAAAAAGAAACTGATTTTGGCATCAGTGACTGGTGCAGTTGTAGCAGACAGCTTTCTGCTTCAGTTTTCACCTCATTCCACCTACTCACATACAGCTCATTCCACCTACAACACCATCCCATGATTACTGAGGATTAAGGGATAAAAGCAACACCTAGACATTACCAACTTTCAGCGGGATTACCTTATTTTTCTTCCAACATACCAAATGGAATATTTTAAAAAAATGCTATAATTATACGAAACTTCTACACAAAATATCTTGATCTACATGGAAATATACTAATTAAAAAAAAAAAATCTCCAATACATTTTTTCTACAAGAAGAATAAAGAGGTCCAATGCAAATATCCCTGTAAAACTGGCCAGAGGTCAGCGCTGTGGTTTCAGCTTAGGTATGTCAGAACCTAAAGCACAAATGCAGTCATGCCAGTAGGTGGCCAGGATTACCATCAGTGGTAGCATGACTGGCCACTAGCCTGGTTAACTGGTAGCAATGGAGCAGCACAAAGCAATTGCATCCTTCAACTGAGCCTCTCTTCGTTACATTTTCTCAGAAGTGGACCAGGACTGCTGCTAACCCACTGGGACTCTGACATTTGGCACATTCAAAGTGTTAACTGCATGTCAGTTCTGGCACAACTGAAAATGAAACACTGAAACTGAATCTCAGTCCAAACAGGGTTTTCCTTGGCTGTAGAGGGATGAAGTTTTACAGACACATTGAGAATTGAGTGTACATTATAGACACATCATCCCTATAACTAACACAAGAAGATAAAATCATTAAAATGTTCTTACATAGTCAGCTCTCTATAAGAAAACATAAGCTGTGTTACCTCAAAAAAGTAAAATGTTCTCCTACAATTCAAGTGACTAATGCAATTCTAAATACTACAGGGAACTGTGCTGCATTTGTAGGTCCTGTGTTTTCATTTGGATGAAGTTGTACTAGAAACATGATATAGCACATCAGTATCATTGAAGATTACATAATGTCTAGATTGCACACAGTCAGTCCAGGCTGTGTTGGTGTTTAGATGAACTTGTTTACGATTGGTGGTATTTGTCTGTCTTATAAGGATGATCAATATATCTTTAAAGTGTAATAGGTACATTGGAGTAAATATATACATGCTCTTACAGGATACTTGTACAAATAACATTGTATGATAGGAACAGGATATATTATCATGTCTAGTCTGTAGATTTTTCTTACTCTTATCCTTGCACAAACATTAACAAAACAATAAAAGAATGAAACCTCACAGGCACATCTTCTTTTATTGTCTCATGATTGATATCAATCTGCTGAATTGAGATGACTGAAAATGAGGGAGCCAATTCTTCTTGGAGATGCATGCCTGCAGTTTGCAGAATGTCTGACATCACAGCACTTCTCATCAATATATAAGTGACTGACTCAAGTGGTTTTGTACTGCCCCCTACTGTTCAGCATGTATTTTATCCTTATCAAGTTAAAAGATGAGCATGGAATAATACCACTATAACGCACCCTATAGTGTCGTAAAATGCTACCAGGTTATCCTGGAGAGTTGTTTTACAGCAGGCAAATCTTTAATGTCCCATCTTCCACAAAATTCTGAATATTGTGTTGATGGTTATTCTGCAAGAGTTGGTAACATCCTCCCACTGAAAAACCTGTTAATAGTTAGTGAAAAATAACCAGTATCAGTTTTGATAAAATTGTGTTTTGCTTGAGGATTCTCATTTTAAGCTACTTTGTTTCCATAAATGCTTTCAGTAAAGTTTAATGGTGTTTAAAATGTTAAGAACAGGTAGTATGGAAATGTCACTTCTTGAATTAGATTGAGACTGAGAAGTTAAAATAAAATGACTTAAACATTTAAATGTTGCCATACCTTAATGCAGTCATGATAATCCTGTAGTATAAATATTTTTTTAACACTCTGAGAGAAGCTGTCTTACAAAATGAGGTATTTACTCTTGTTAATTAGAGAATGTTTAAAAGTCATCTATGTACTCCAACTTCTGTTAATAAAAGAACTTTCACTTTTTGAATTGTTATTCGATATCAACGTAAGAAAGTTACCAGCACAGTTACCACTTATTATGCCCTGGAGATGGAGGCAGTCTCATCCTGAACATTTAGAGACAAACACTAACTAAGTCTCATCCAAGTGCTGACTATGCATATCACCCTGTTTTGCACAGTGAGAAATTAAGAGCACCAAACAACACACTTGAAGCTCGGAAATCTTTTTTTTTTCTTAATCACATGATTATCTGTTTTGTAGCAGTGGTAGAAAAAGTCAAGTAGGTCGCTGATAGTTTGTTACGTCTGTGTCGAGTCACAGCTCATAGGCTGTGACTTACTAAATGTGTTCCAACGCCACTGATAAAGAGCTTTTTGTTTATTTCTCCTTTCATTATCACCTCAATGTTGCTTGTCTGTGTTTTTTCTAGGCTTGTGCACAAACACATGTGGCCCTCAATCCTCTCCCCCACTGCACATATTTGATCATTTTAACTGGATGACTTGCTGATGTTGAGGCCGGTGCTGAGAGAAATTCTAAACTGGAAAAAATAAATAGATTTGACTTTCTTTAGCTAAGGCAAATGTTTAGATATAGAACCCCTCAAAAGACACAGTGTATTTGGAAATGTAGAAAAACCTGAATGTTCCTCTCTAACTTTTATTGTTTTCCATAACCCAAGCAATGCCATTCTTGTTGACTGTTTATTGTTTTCCATCACCAGCACTCAGAGGCAGGTTTCATTCATTCAGGTGTGTTTATTGAGATAATAGTGGGAGATATAATCAGATTCTGACCTTTCTGTAGGCCTGAATGGCTGCCAAGAGGGGAAGGACCACCCAATGGGCTAACATCCAGCTTTCTCGCCTTTCTCACTGTGACTTCCTAGTTCAAAGGCCTTTTCATTAATACCATGATATGATTAGAAAGGCCACCAGAGTCGCAGCTAACACAAGGTTCGGGATTGTATGTCAATCCTCTCAGTATTTCCAAACAAGACATCACATAGATCCCAGGGTATTAGGATGTAAGTGTTGTAATATACGCATGAGAAAATAAAGATCCTGGACTTGTGTATTGTTGAACTGCTTAATGGCCTATGTTACGTCAAGCCCTTTTGAGAAATTACCCTATAACCCAATCTGTCATTACTCCATTTTATTCATTGTTTTTTTTATTTTTTTGGCTACTTCTTTTTGGTAGCTTTTGATATTTTTTGGAAGCTAGTTTAATGAATGCAATAGACCTTTCAAAGGCTAGCTATTTACTGTGTGCTTTTGCCTCAACTGCTAGGACTCACTTCAACCTTTGTTTGTGGTGTTTGTGCAATGTTTTGATGTGTATAAAAAATATATGGTTTGCTGTGCAGTTATTATTTTTTTTGGTACATTTTATTGTCCGATTGTATTTGCATGATAGCACTGCATAGCAGGAGTGAGCGCGCTCACTATACCTGGCTTGTTAGTTTGTTCACTGCTTTATTGACTCATTTGGGATTTTTTTGTGCATGGCTGAGTGTATGATCATAATTGCTGTTGGCCATGTAAAAAGACTGCTGGCTACAGTGATGAAGAATGTTTGATTCTGGTATTAGGTATTGGGTAGGCTACTCAACAAATCAGAGACATTCTCCACACTTGAATTCCCGCAAAGATGTCTGTGATTGAGTGACAGGTCCTATAGGCTCTTTTTGCCTAGCTAGTGCAAAACTGATCAGCTTTAACTGTCATTTAGATTCCTTAATAACCAGACTGTAGCATATACACTCCTCCCAAAAGGACACAAGGTCAGAAAAAACAGTCCACTTTTGGTAAATAGTTTTTTATGTGGATTGCAAATCATGGGTCAAATCAAACAGTAACCTATCCTATTTGATTGCTTTGTATTATTCTAAAATGTTAAGCTGATAATTTCATGTCATATCATATCTAATTCTTATAATTAGCCTATGCTCATATTTACTGGCATTATATTTGTGTTTTCTTTTGTTTCATGCTCAAAATATATTTCTGAGGGCAGCAGCAGTAGTTTCCTACATTGTAGTGACCAGAATACTCGAGCAGGGGGAATGTAGGCCTAACTGTTGACCTGTCTTACACCCTTTCCTGCCTGCAGTCATTAGGCCTCCATCACCAGAGGAAAGTCTGTGTCAGTGCGTGATTCATTTAAAGAGCCCATATTATGCCCTTTTTGGGGTTCTTATATTTAATCTATGTTCCTACTTCTGTACGTTCACAATAGCTAAAGTCCAAAAAACGTGTCTGTTTTCATGTACTGCTCCTCCTTGCTCCCTCTACGCTCTGAGTCCGTCAGCTACACTCTGCTGAGCCCACACTGTTAGACCCCACGTGGGCCAAGTCTGCTCTGATTGGTCTGCCGATCCGCTCTGTCGTTATTGGTCAGTTGCTCAGCATGCGTCTCGGAAATTTCAACATGAGCTGCAGGGCTTGCCACAACGAGCCAATGGGCTTAGATCAGTGATCTCACACTGACAATGACGTCGGACTGACACATTTTTATCGAGGGGGGCTAGAACCGATCGTTACATGCAGCTAATGCTACAGCTAACAGGAGGACGGAGGAGAAGCCGCGTTTCCGCGGACTTTTAATTTTTGCACATAGATGTGCCTAAACATGCACAGGACACTTGGAAAACACACTAAAGGGCATATAAAACCAGAAAAAGCATAATATGGGACCTTTAATTGCCCCAATTCTAAGGTATGTGTCCATCTCAATTTAAGACTTAGTTTACTGTTTAATGGCGTGGTGGGGCTACATCACAACACATCCCTAAATGTGCTCTGGAAACTATATACAAGACTACATGTTTGTATTTTGCGTACTAATTAAGTTAACAACATGACAATGGTTACGCTAGCTAGTAGTATAAGCCTAGCAATGCTAACTGCTGCATCGTCATGGAAATAGTGTAGCTCCCCTTCAGCTAACTAGCAAAAAGTAACTTACACTGCATCAGATAAAGCGGTCTTCTGCTGTATTGTGTAAGTTATTTTTTAACAGCCTATGTTAAGATATCAGAACAATTTGCAGACTATTATAAATGCTACGTGTGTTGTGGTTAATGAGCAGTAGAAGTTGGTTTCCAGTAGCCTACTGCTGTATATTTTGTACATTTTGTGTAGCCTACGTGTAAACAATATGTAAAGTTGTACAAGTAATATTCAAGTTGAAAGCATCACCGCAACTTTAAGAACTAAATGATAAAATAGATTTTGTTTGCTGAACTGTCAGATGTGTAGAGGGGTCAATTTTAAATTGAGACTGTTTCAAAAATGGTTAAAAAACCTCATATGACCCTATAGATATAAATAGGATAGGTCTCCAACCTTTGTTGCTGCTGCATTTAAATACTTTTAAGTTAATGGAGAACAAATTAATTATTCATGCAACATTGTTATTTTAGACAAAAATGTTTAACTTTGCACAGGTCTCATTTAAACAGCGCCACTATTTAAAATAAAAAATCTATTGCAGTATAGTCATCTCAGCTCAAATAATCATAAATATCCTTAAAAATGATAAGTAAATTCACGATTTAAATCGTCTCTAAAAGTACAAGATATATATGTTTTCCTTTTATTCATTTATTTAACCTTTATTTAACCAGGTTGGTCCCATTGAGATTAAAAACCTCTTTTTCAAGGGAGACCTGGCCAAGACAGGCAGCAGCAAAAACACAACGTTACAGACGGAAATACAAAGAGAGACAAAGTACAATTTACAAAGCACTACATTTTGGATTAAAATAGAACCATCTATGAGTCATATCTGGGAATCAGTTGTTCAAACCGCCGAGCTTAAACATCGACATCCTATAGAATCTGTTTCCATGTCTTTCATTTTAGATTTAAAAACATTTAAGCACACCAGCTCCTTGAGCTTTAAGTCATTCCAGGCTGAGGGTGCAGAGTACCCAAAAGCCCTTTTCCCAATTTATGTCCGGGCGTTTGGGACAGAGAGCATAAAGAGGTCCTGAGAAGGCAAAGAATACTGTCCGGTACTTCTCTGCATGATAGAAGAAGGAAGATTATATAGCAGAATACCTTTATACAAGATTTAATGCAGTTTTCAAATGCTGCTTACACTGAGTTCTTCCATTTCTAACAAGTCTGTTTTTTGTTTACTCAGGTCTGTTTGGTAGTCAGGGGAGGTAGGTGTGTGTTTGTTGTTGCTTCAGTTTGACAAAGGCAATTACATGCAGATTTCAATTGTTGCTCACATATCATCTTAAGGCCTGTGTTAAATCAAGCAGTAAAACTGTCTGATACAATACAACCCATTGTGTTCATGTAACATGCAACGTATTGATAAGATGCTTATCCACAGTCAACAAACAGCTAGTAGTGTAATGAAGACTGAACTGGCAAACAGTTTCGCATGGCAATGAATCAAGAATAAGTGGCCAACTCCAAACATTAGGGTGAAACATTATTATTAAACTTGTAACAAATAGTAGAGGGATGTATGTTGGGATTTAGACAACATATCTTTGTATTAAAGTAAACCCTAAGCACAAGGAACTATTTTTCTGTAAATAAGTTCCTTTAACATTGTCCATTTTTCAAAAGATTCACCATCAGTGTATATTTCATGCTCTTGTATCTTGTGTTTCTGTAAAAAAAATAAAAAAATGAACCAGCCATGTTAAACTGTCATATGTCCAGTTTGATTTACTTCTTACAATCCTATTGGTTCACTTCCCTGTGCAAATACCCAGAAGTCATCTCAGTGTGATTAAGTCCATGTTTCTATTTGATCAGAGCTTTTGTAACGAGTTCAAACTGACAGGGGAAATGTGATTCATACACATGAGCAGAAAGTAATTCCGATCAAGGTTGTTTTGACAGTTAATCGCCTGAACAAAACTCCTCCAATATTTGTCAGTGTTGACCTGTGACATAATGCTCTGGAGTTGTATTTAATAAATAAGTACACATCTAAGGTGCTGTACTCAGAAAAGTCTGAACCTATTCATCCAACATTTCTAAAGACAGTTATTTATTTATATGTTGTTAAAATGCATGGATTGCTTTATCTACTGTTTCAGTCGCTTAACCCCACTGGCAGGTCTTCAGAGCTCATCTTCCACATCATTAAGTTTCTGTAGAGAGTTTAGTTTCAACTGAGCTTAACTAAACATTGACCACAGATCAACCATGTAATAGGCTTAATTCATTCAGACAGTTAAAACTTTAACATCAATCATCTCATGTATGCTCACTGTTTCACTTCATCTACCTTAAAGCCAAACATCGAACATAACAAATTGGATCCTTTTTCTTTTTTTTTTGCTGTTCATACTTGCTGCATGACTTGACTAGAGACCAATAAAACAAGGAACAAAACAACAGATTTTAATGGGAACTTTTTTTTTGCATGCTAGTGGTTCTCTGCTGTCAAACATGATTACACGTTTGTATAGGCTGTTGTAAACAGTCCCTTGTTTCATGTTCCTGTTTATAACCCCCCCAACACACATACACACAGACACACACTTTTTGAAGAATGTGGCAGATTTTCCCACATTTTATAAAGAAGGACATGATTGAGATTTCTTTTTAAATTCATTGTACTCAAAGTTATTTACCCTAATTAAGGCTTAATGGCAATTTTCACTTTATTTCCCTATACCCTCTTATCATACATTTTCTGGGAAATGTTGAATATGGGCTCAGTTACCATGATTTTGTATACAGTATACTGTTACAGTCCTATGTCAAGGCTGAATTTTATACTGTATAGGTGGTCAAAATTACAGAACACAGCAATATTTTCATGGTCACGAACATCTGTCAACATTTGTCTTATCACCTTGTTTTTGTGCTCCCCAGGTACACTGCTTCCAGAAACATGCCTGAATACTGTATGTTTCCTTTCATTGTGCTTGGCAAGGTCAGTACTCTTAATACAAAGCTGCTGGTGGTGCTGTAAGTTTTCATCTGTTGTCTGTCTGCTTGTTTACTTTGATTCAATCAGGCAAGTCAGCAATGTAAAACAACTTTATTATAGTTTAAAGGAATGTAAAAAGTCAAGATGACTTTCAGAGGTAGGGATTTAATTACAAAGCTCAAGCATGTTTTAGACAAGGTTTTCCCAAACTTTTCAGCCTGCGATCCTCAAAATTATGGTGCTAGTGATTGGGGATCCCCATTGTCTTTTTACATGGGGATCTTTTTACATGGGTCTTGTTTATTGTCTCTGTGCAACATTTAATGTTGCACAGAGTTAATGGGCCTATCCAAACACTGGTATTAGAAGAACACAAGAGAACACAACAGGCCAAACACTTAATATTATACGAGTCATTTATTTTTTGTATGTTTTTGGAAGGAATCCTGTAACCCCCCTCTCAGTGTCTTACGACCCCCTTCTCGGGTGGTCCCAAACCCCCCCCCCCCCATACATTGTAAAAGAACAGATATTTCAACACATCAGAAGCCCCTTCCTGAAATATTTCAGACAACTACCACCAAGAAAAAATCTAACCATACAAGTAGTTGTCCGTTATGAATGACAAGAAATCAGTTGTGTTGTACTGAAAAATGCATTCTTCAGCTTTGTCTGCTCACTTTTATAACTGAGTCTCCTGCCTGAGTCATTTCCCATTAAACATAAAGCTCGAAAAGTGTTTTTTTTCTGGATTCATAACCTCACACATTTATCATGTATGGTAATGGTGCTGCGATTTCAATTTGGCTGAAGTTGAAGTGAACAATTTGTCAAAGGAATTTTTACTGTTCAGACAATAATGGGAGAGGGGACATTGCCTTGAGACCTGTGCAAGCAGCTCAGATGACAGTAGCACTCAACCTTTACAGTACTTGTCAAAGGTGGATGTGAGAGGGCAGCACAGGGTCAGTAGTGGTAAAAATAATTGATTATTATGAATAAGGCCATTTTGAGGACAGATGGAAGCTCCAAAGAGCAAAAGCAGAATTGTTTTTAATATCCTTTCTAAGTTCTATTACTGTAAAACTGGCTATTAGGAGGAGTGTGATAAAATCTTGGCAGAGCACAGAGCTGGAAGTATTCATGATGTTAGTTCAATACAGTGAATTGATGTAGCATGCTTGTGTGTAAACATGGTGTCAGTCAGAAGTTGGACATTTTATGTGAATGGTGTAATCCCAGGGCTGCACGGTAGTGCGTTGGTTAGCTCTGTTGCCTCACAGCAAGGAGGTTCCTGGTTCAAAAATCTGTCATACAGGTCCTCTCTGTGTGGAGTTTGCATGTGTGGGTTCTCCTCAGGTACTCCAGCTTCCTCCCACAGTCCAAATACATGCTCGTTAGGTTCATTGGTAACTCTACAATTGCCCAGAGGCAAATGACAGAGACTAGAGCCACAACACTCCTGGCAGGTTGATGTTCCAATAAGTAAGCCTTGGGATCTATCACAAGTAATGAGATTATATAACTCAGATTATCTGTGTCTATCTAAGGCTATTTTCATGTATTTAATTAAGATAATATGGCAATTTTTTTCTGTAGGCAATTTAAGATTCTTGAAGCTATTTTTAACGCATGCCGTTTTGCCCGAGAAACTGTTTTTAGGACATTCACACATCTTTGTAGAAAACACTGTCAACAAGTTGCCATGGTTCTTTGGGTTCATTGATAATCCAAGAAATTGGTGCTATACATAAAGCTGTAAGTATCATAAACCATTTTAAATCCAAAACCATAATTGTGTCCCTTACATTTCTGTAAACTTGAGTATTGAGAAAAATTACAAATAATTACCTGACCCAATTGTGGGAAACAGTAACTCAGCAGTATCATACTGTCAGCATTGGCTTCATCCTCGGGCGATCTCAATTGACTATTTTTGACTATCGTAAGTTCAGGCCATTAACAATTAATTATTACCGGGACGTTTTGAGGGTCCACTTGGGAGTTTGGCTTCACAATTAATAGCAAAAGCTATGATATTATTTAGAGCTACACAACCATGATATCAAATATGCAATTGTATTTTCTGTCATCCTGGCTTCTCTTCATATTGCAATGCAACATTTAGTCAGCAAAGCTTGGATACTTCTTTCACTGATATTTAAGTTGGAGACAAATGTCACGTGTCTATTAAATAAGTCAAGGTGATACTTATTGTCTGACCTGATCAGGAACATGCTGTTATCAAAGCCAGCATGTGATTAGGTGCATGCAGTCATCTCCACTGTTATCATGGACCGTGTTTTGACACATTTTGATTTGGGGATTATTGCACTATATGAAAACTTGCTCACCTCCATCTTTTGAATGTGAACATCTAGAATGTCTACCCTTCAAGTATGAGGACCATTGGGTCTATAATGTAAATGGCCAGGAGCAGCACAGATTTAGATATGGATAGAGTTTCTTGAATCTCATGAAAGCTTGAAGCCTTGTTATTAAGTTACACTGCTGAGAGCGCCCCATTATTGATTTCATGCTTATCATTTTAATATGAGATACAGATGTAGGCTTTTTTTCCCAGGTTTGGGGTGTACTGTTTTACATATGAAACACTGTAGCAGGGGATTGTTTGTTTGCTTGGCCTCTGCTCTTCCTGTGGACCAAGTGGAAACAATGGCACCAATCAGCCTGAGTCTCAAGGGTGAAAAATAAAGAACTGAAGGATAAAGAATAAGATGGGACGAGACCTTTCACACATGCTACTGTGTACTCAGCAATCATGACCTTGACTGAGGACACTGAAAGACAAGGAAAAATTAAGTTGAATTTTGAATTTCTCAGATGTTTATTATATTTAGTCCCTTTATACCTAACGTTAAACCCTCAAAACAACTTTATTCATTCAAGTAAACTGCTGTACACACAATAGCCTTATAGCCACTCTAGCAATGTGGGTCCATGTAACATTACTCAAACAATATGTTTGTCCAGAAAGTTTGGGGCCAAATCAGTTTTCTCCAGAACTATTGACTGTCATATAATAGTGCCATGTAAATGAAACAAAATTACTTTCTATAGGAACACCTAATTGTATTTCTGTATTTCAGTGCTAATTACCAAATGTATATGCAGACGGACTAAACTAGGACGATGAACACAGCATCCAATAAACATGCTTAGCAGTTGTAAATTAGCACAGTCATAGCACTGTCAATTCTTCCTTACATAAGCATCTAGCAACAATTAAACTAAAGTACCAGCACCCAGAAGATATGATGAGGTGTAAAGAGAAATCAACACTGAGACCAAACAATGGGGGAAAAAATTGTGCCACAGTACACAAGCCAAACACAAACACTGAAAAATACATCAATAAATCAGTGGTAAAAATGAAGGTATATGTTAACTTTCAGGTTTCCAAAAATCTAATTTGAGCAATTTGAATTACATGCATTAAAAAGCCCTAGCTAAAATTACAATACAAATTCAACCCATGCTTTGAGCACCTCCAGAAACATAAAAATGGTATCTAAGTTATCCTTTATTTTCTATTTTCCACAGCTGCAATCAAGCAACTCAAGTGCTCAAGCAAAGTTGTTTTCATGATGCATGCAGTGATTGCTTTTGAAGCCCTAAAAAGCCAATTGGAAGTTTTCCTATAGTCTTTGGTGGCCATGATTGGGGATGCATATCACGTCAGAACCCATTTGGCTGGTAAAAACTAAAAGCAGACTAAGAGGACCCCCACTCGCTTGTTTGGGGTTCAGAAATATTGAGGATCTGGAGTATTAAATTACAGTTAAATAACCATACAACAGTTTCAAACAGTTTGTCCTACCCAGCTTGTAAATATTTAGAATCTGTCACAAGAAATAGGAGGAAAGAAAACTGTGACAGAGTTTTCCTTTACTCCTCAGCTCCTCCATGCAAGTGCAAAAATGTAAACTCCTTCAGAGGATACAGCCACAAGCACTTGATTCACTGCAGAAATGTGATGAAGACATGATATGACTCAAAGCTCCTGAGATGTTTGGATATGGTTTGGCGGGTGTCACAGTGAGCCATCTGCATTGCTTTAAGTTATTATCTACAGTTGAGTCCAAACTGTCTTGCCACAAGGAATAATTTAGATCTTTCTTTTCTTGTATCATTGTGAGAATTATTTTTTAATTTACCTTTTCAGCTCATTTTAATTTTTTTATTGTTTTCACTAAGAAATAGAAGGATGAAAACGTTCATAAATACTTAATATTAGTAATATATTATCAGTGATGCACTCTTACATTTTAAGAGCAGATCAAATGGACTTGATTTCTCGGAAGTCTTTAACTTTGAGTGCTGTTATGATTAGCCTTTGAGCTTCAGGGGACTGTTTAGCATCCACTTTTGTTGAGGCAAAACTGGAAAAGCTGATTATATTTGTTTATTTACTGAAATAACCAGGGGTCTGCTGGGAAGAGACTATGAAAAACATGATACAGTGACTAAAAATATCTTTCAAGTTTTGGGGGGGTTGCATGTTAACTCTAATTTAGTACTTATGCAAGAAATCAAGGTTTCCCATCAAAAGTTGTTTTACATAAACAATGTATGCAATTTGTTAAGATGAAAGATGTCGCTAAAACTCTTGTAATAAGCATGTAAAATTGGAAACGAACAACTGAAGGTTGGCAAAAGTAAAATATTTCTCAAAGCCCAACTCGCACGAACACACTATGTGGTATTTTTGTTCATAGTTCTGAAAATGTTTCGGGATTAAGCTACGTTTTTTCTTGAGAACATGTTTACAATTTAACATTTTAAGCATGACTGTCAGGATTTGTCAACGAGCAGTCCTGGCATATCTAAAGGAATTAATGTATGATTGTTCAGTCTCACATGTTACATAGGAATGACAAATCTCCAGCTTTGGTCTGCGTGTAGCTCCGTCAATCAACTCCAGCTTCACAGATCATAACACAGTTCTCTTAATCCTATTGGCTAGTGGTTCACTTCAGGTAAAGCAGGAGTTAAAAAATAAAACAATCCCTCCCCTTTACAGACCCAGTGAAAACAGTGACGAGCATTAAAAGTAACTTGTAGAAATATTTTTCCGGATGTTCTTAGTTGCTTTTGTAGCTCATATTTAGGCATCAGTAACAGTTTTAGTCTGTTTTCTAACCAGCTAAAAATTATTCTCTTTTTTTTTGTTGTGTTTGTTGGTCTCAATTCTTCACTCTCTTTCTACATCTCCCTCTGCCACTGTCTTGGCCCATCCGGTCTCAGCAGATGAGTCTGGCCACCAATGTCACCAAACGCCAACGGTTCTGGTTCTGCTCAAGGTTTTTTCCTGTTAAGAGGCAATGGTCTCTAATGTAACAAAGAATACAGTCCAGACCTACTCTTTTGTTAAGTGTTCTGAGCACTCCGATGTGATGATTTATCATTTGGTTTGTTATAAATCAAATTTGATTGATTCATTAATTAATAATTTGCAACTTTCACATACTTTTACATGCAAGTAAACATTTCTTTTTTTTCATTTAGGCTTTTCAATGAATTATTTGAAACAGCAGTTTATTTCCATCTGAGAGGTAAATAAATATGATTCAAAAGTTGCACAAATAACTCGCTGTCCAACAATCCAAATGTGTGTAATTGAAAATTAAATAGATCCACCTGCACAGAATACAAAATGTTTGCAGGAACAGGCATTTAAATGAATCAAGATGTGTAAAAGATCTCATACTCAAATAAAGTGAGGTCTCTCTGTTCAACAAGTTAACTGTAATTTCCTTTGTTATCATTTTATTGTGCAGCCTGAGACTTAGTGTCATTTCCTCCAGTCTTGCATGATGCAGTGATAAGTACCAGGAAGAAAGAGTTGATGAGAAAACCTTAAATTTAATCATGTGGATGTTTGTTCAGAACAATTTTGCACTCATCATACTTGATTAGCTGACAAAAAGAAAAACAAATCTTTCATACCTGCCTTTAAGATGGCAGACATTGATACCAAAACATGCCAGCCATTCAATTGAATTGCCTTGTGTTTCAATCAGGTATTATTATGTGTATGTTTCATTATGGCCGTATCTTTTTCATCTGCAGTCAAGATGAGACAGCAAACTCAGCATGTACAGCGTATGATTGGTGGTCAGCTAAGCTTTAATGTATTTGAGAAGGGATAGATAATGCAGCAAGAGGCCGACTGGTCTGAAGCTGTCAAGCTGCATTAGACTCTCTTAACTCTTTTAATAAGTTTAATGTTATTAAACTTTTATTGTATATACTTGGATCATTTTCAGGCAGAAAGGATGAGGACTTTGATTCCACTTTTTATGTGTGTATGATAAATGTAAGGCTACTTTGCAGATATTTAGTTTGGCTTGGTTTAAAGACTACAGCTGTTTCATAGTTCAGTTACTGTGGTTAGCACACCACTGTATAGGTCAGGACATCGTACACTATGTACTTTATTTGTGTTGAAGGATAAAGCGTTAGTTCAAATTATACATGGCTGATGAGCACTTACTAGAAATGACTGTTGCAATTTTGGTTGCATCTCCTCTCTGTTCTTCTTATGTTGCAAGCAAGCAAATTACTATATTAGAGATAGGACGAGCCAACTTTTTGAGGTAAGTTCCTGAGCCGATACCTGGGCTAATATCTGCTGATTCCGATACAGAACTGATTATTCTTCACTGAGGATGAGACTGGGAAACATTTGTGTGTAAAGTCACATGAGGTTTATAGAACTTTGTAACACAACTTTAAATAAAGAAATGCATCCATTAGACTTTTGCTGAATGCTTGTGTACTGTACGCTATTGTAGAGGTCTGGCAGAAAGCCTTAACATATTATTGACCTGCTGGCAAACTGTACCATGGACTCGTGTTCTGTCACTTTCAATCCATCACTCGTCTTTGTTATGCAGCCACCAAAGTTTACTGCTTTGTTTCGTTTCATGTGCCTTCTTTCTTTGTTTAAACTTGTCTTTGAACCAATACCCCTTGAAACTTGAAGCTGTGAAGTGCAGAAATTGCTTGTAGTCGTAGTTGTTGTAGGCGTAGAAATATTATTTGTATATTGCCTGATGTGAACAGATTTGATGGACTGGTAAGGACATCATTGGTCATCCTCGATCATTTACTGAATGCCAGGTGACAGTCCCCTCCTTTGCTTGTTTCAACCTCATCCAGGAGATCAGCAGTTCCATCGGGGTTGTGGTGCTTGTTCATTCTTCCAAGTCTGCACCTCCTTCTGCACCAGTTCCCTTTTCCATTTTGTACGAGCCATGTGGTGATGAAAAGCTCCTGAGTCTTGAGCTGACCTGCATCACATTGCCACAAAGGACCCTGTGCTTTAACTGAATTACAGTATTCTAAAATTCATTTAGCAGTCGCTTTTTTTTCCAAAGAGACATACATCAGAGAGTAAGAACAGCACAAGCAGGGATCTAGAAAGGAGGAAACAACATCAGTTAGTGTGAAAGATCAGCTTTAAGTCCGGACACAGGTGCTGGCAGGCAGTGCACAGAGGCAAAGCAGAGTTTTTTTGTTTGTTGTTGTTGTTGCTTTTTTAGTCGTGCCTGCTGATCTCCCTCTGCTGCTCCACTTCCGACAAACATCCCTGAAACACTCACCTTGGTATCCTGAATGCCACAATGAGTTAATGTTTGTCTATCCATCCGATGCCTCATGCTTTACTGTGAGATACAACAAACATGAGTATTTTATTAATTTCTATTGTCTAACTCTTGACAACAAAACAAATGAGTATTTAGTTGTTGCATCACAGAAATATAGACAAATATTTCTTGTTGCCTGAATTAAAAGATTAAAAGATTCTTGCTCATGGAGACAGATGATGAGATTAAATAACCTCATAGAAGGAAGAGACACACATGGACAGAGTAATGTGAAGCACATGTAACAGGCTTGGAGATTTTGCTGAATATTAAACACACATCTAAAAAGGAAGCTGTAAATTGAAATTTTCTGTTGAAATGTAATCTATCAAAGAGCGGGCCATTGAATACTCAGTTTTATTTTAGCCATGTTTTGCTGCGACTGAATTATTGTCAAAGTGTGTCTATGTCTGTTTCATAGAGGTCAAAATGCTCCAGCAACACTTGTAGTATGAAGATCAACTTTATTAACAATTTAGACCGACACGTTTCGGCTCATGGCCTTCATCAGAGTCATCCTGTTTCGGCTCAAGGCCACGAGCCGAAACGCGTCGGTCTGAATTGCTGCAGCATTTTGACCTCTTCTATGCCTGTTTCATAAACAGTGTTATAGTATTGGACCTTTGTCAATCAGCAATACATAGTTCTTAAAAACAATCAGTTTTTAAACTGGTGCTTTGACTAACCTGATATTATTTTATTCAACAATTTAATTATTTTATTCAAAATTTTCCATCCACTTTTGTATACAACAGTATAATGGTTTTTGTGATTGAATATTTTTTTTACATATGGTGTATTTCCTTATAAAGTAATGGTGCAACTATGAAACGAAAAGATTCTTGGCACCTTAGAGTTTGCTCAGTAAATGTTGGCACATACAGATACAAAATATGTAATGTTGTCATATATTAAAGTTAAAGCTACATATGGAACATTTAAGGAAAAACAGAGATCAAAATGTTAAGAAAACACAAATGTTCTCATTCCAGATACTTACTTTTCTCGCATGTTACTTATCAACCCCCAGCAGTCATCACATTAAAAGATAGATACGAGTGATTTACTATTATTATTATTAAGGTTTTTTCGTACACTTGACCTTGGTCAACAAAACACCCACTCTTCCCATTTTGGTTCTGGTCAGACTCTGAGGAAAACATGTCAGCACATTACAGAGCAAGGTAAAATTAGACTGACATGCATTTAAAGCCTTGGCAAGCACTGTTAAAAAGAAAAGAGAAAGTGTTTTTCAGTGCAACTAAGTTATCAGATTTTTATTGAGTTATCTGAGGATCTGCTTTTATAGATTTGGGCCACACCAAATTTTGGGTATAAATCCAGAACTGTTAAGAACCACATACGGACAAGTCAAATTGGAACTATTGGTTATTGAGTTTGGACATGGGGTTGAAATATTTATAGCCTTGAATAGAACAAGAATCCTTATCATGTCAAGTAATCTAAATTATGTACCTGTACTGCTCCTAGAGCCAGAGAATAAACCAGAGGTATAGCAATATCTCAAAATAATGCTGATATTCATATGTACTGAAACTATCATATCCACATGAAAGATACACAAGTTCAAAGCTAATATTTTTCTACTTCAGCAAGTTTACTTGGTTGTTTTTGCAAAGAGCAATGCTATTAGGCACGGCTCTGTGCATGTCAAAGACAATTTTAGTTTTTCAGAACTCTGTTCTGAATTTTATGTGTAAAATTTAATATAAAAAGGGTAAACAATAGGGTATTGATGAAACAGATAAAGAATATGATTATTATGATCAGGATAATGCAATTATAACGTATGGTGACATTATATATTTAGTAATGATATAAGACGCGGTATTGTTTGAATGACTTAATCAGCAAATGATCAAAAAGGGAAAAAGTTGATAAACTAATTTTGGGATTCTATTTGGATTTAAAGGGGGCTCTGAATAGACACGACTCACAACTTAATCTCTCATCACCACTGCAACCAGCACTCTTACTGTGAGTTGTGTTCGATTGAACTCGGTCGGCTGGTCCCGCGTTTCAGTCTCTGACAAGTTTTCCCTTAACAACTTGGTCGGAGTGTGCAGCTGGGATGGAGATTGTATGTTGGTTCAGCCATCGTCTCAGAAGCTCCAAGGGGATCCAACAGGAAAAAGAGTCTTTTGATACGTCGATTTCCAATTCAGATTAACCTGATGGCCATCTCGGTGAATCCAAATTAAGGAATTGGCGTTCAAAATTAAAGAGCAAAGACTTTGGAGAAGAAAGTTCAAAAGCCTTGCTTGAGCCAGAAAGAATTGATGTTTCCAAAAATGTGCGTTGAAAATAAAAGTTTCGGCAGAGAGTTGTCTCTACGGCACAAACTTAAAAGAAGTGATTCGAACTGAAGTCCGAAGAGAAGCGAACAAGAAGCTAGAACCTGAAGCTCTAAACTTAAAACTAAAACTGGAGATCTGAGCTGAGTGTGAACTCTTATTCTACAATTCTACAATTCACTTAGCAGACGCTTTTATCCAAAGCGATGTACATCAGAGAGTACGTACAACACAGGCAAGGATCTAGAAAAAGGGAACAATGTCAGTAAGAGCAAACAATCAGCTTTGAGTCCGATTAGACACACAGGTGCTGACAGGCATTGCACAGAGGCAAAGCACAAGATTGACGGCAGTTCTTGAGAGCTCTAATCAGTATAGAAACCATCTTATAAGTCATCGTTATCAAACAAAAACAATCGTGACAACCATCATCAACATCAGTGATATTGAAACCATCATCATTAAGTTAGTAGGTATTCATGAAAGAGCTGGGTTTTTAGCTTTTTCTTAAAGGTGCAGAGGGACTCTGCAGATCGAATGGAGTTTGGAAGTTCATTCCACCACCGGGGGGCGACAGAGGAGAAGAGACTAGTCAGAGAATTAGGACCCTGTTGCGAAGGTTGGATCAGACGCCTTTATCCTTTATCATGCCTTATCAGGTGGAGGAGAGGAGGGGGGCCACCCACAGGCTACTCCCACTCTGACCGGAGGACAATTGTTTAAACTAAACTGAGTTTACTCAATAAGAATCTAAACATATATACGTCACCATACATTCATGGTGGTCATCAGATCCACGTTGATGTAGGTTCACGTCATATATTAAGACAAACATTTCCATCAGATTCATGTTGAGATGAAAATCACACCACCTGGGAACATCCTCAGTTAATCCCAGCCTGTAGGTGAACAAAACCATGCTATACAGTCAACATTATTAATAAGACATATTAATAAAGTAGGAAAAGAAATTGGTATCTTTAAATAACACCTTCTAGCTAATATCAAAGAGTATGCTTTATAACACGTCTAAATGTATAATTATGAAGGTTACGTATTCATGGAAATTCTAACACTAGATGGCAATAGCAATCCAAGTCAAATTCCTATTAAAACTATTATAACTCTCATTTGTATTCTGAACATCAGATTTTGAGTTTAAAAAGATGATTGCAATACATTCAATGTGACAATTCCAAATATCTAGATGAAGAAAGACATAAATGTTCATTTGATGCAGAATTGAACGCTGCGGTTTAATCAGCTTTCCAGCAGTTCTAACAGATGGTAAAATTTTACGACTTTGCCGAGACTGGTTTCGGTCACAGTTCATGTCTTTGGGGTCAATTCGTAGATAGCAGAGTGTTCTGTCCTGTCTGAGAGGGAGACTTAAAGGTCCCATTTTATGCTTTTTCTGGTTTTATATGCCCTTTAGTGTGTTTTCCATGTGTCCTGTGCATGTTTAGGCACATCTAATTAATTAGTACGCAAAACACAAACATGTAGTCTTGTATATAGTTTCCAGAGCACATTTAGGGATGTGTTGTGATGTAGCCCCACCACGCCATTAAACAGTAAACTAAGTCTTAAATTGAGATGGACACGTACCTTAGAATTGGGGCAATTAAAGGTCCCATATTATGCTTTTTCTGGTTTTATATGCCCTTTAGTGTGTTTTCCAAGTGTCCTGTGCATGTTTAGGCACATCTATGTGCAAAAATTAAAAGTCCGCGGAAACGTGGCTTCTCCTACCTCCTCCTGTTAGCTGTAGCATTAGCCGCATGTAACGCTCGGTTCTAGCCCCCCTCGATAAAAATTTGTCAGTCCGACGTCATTGTCAGTGTGAGATCACTGATCTAAGCTCATTGGCTCGTTGTGGCAAGCCCAGCAGCTCATGTTGAAATTTCCGAGACGCGTGCTGAGCAACTGACCAATAACGACAGAGCGGATCGGCAGACCAATCAGAGCAGACTTGGCCCACGTGGGGTCTAACAGTGTGGGCTCAGCAGAGTGCAGCTGACGGGAGGGAGCAAGGAGGAGCAGTACATGAAAACAGACACTTTTTTCGGACTTTAGCTTTTGTGAACGTACAAAAGTAGGTACATAGATTAAATATACGAACACCAAAAAGGGCAGAATATGGCGCTCTTTAAATCATTGATCAGTTCCTTTGTTTCTTGGTAACACGTAACCAAAATGTTAATCCACCTTCCTCCACCTGGAGGAGGAGGAGGAGGAGGAGGAGAGAGGGGCTGTGCTGAACAATGGTTTTATGAAACTGAAGTCCTGCAGAAAGAGAGGTTGGAAAACTTGGCTGCTAATATCGGCTACATGTGGATAAACACAATTTTATAGATCAATAGCTTACTGACTGACTGACTGGCTGAAATTCCTGGTCAGCTCAGTTGATACCTCTCTGAGCTCCATTGCAAATGAAAATCCTCCTCGTTTTAAACACTCTGTGATGTGGATTTTTTAAGAATTCAAATGTAGTCTACATCTTGTTTGCATTATACATGCTCCCAGCGTGATCTGTAAACACAATATCTTCTTTCATTGGTAAAATACACAGATGCAACCGAAACCAAGTGAACCGCCAAGAATTGTCTCAGTAGTTTATATTGCCTAATATGTCAAAGTATGTCACTTAACTATATGAATCAGGTTTAAATTGTACTATAATGAAATGCATTCAATGTGAATCTGCAGAAGCCACATGTTTTTTCCGCAAATATATTTTTTCTCTAACCTTCATGGTAACAAAAGTATTCCACTTGAAATTTAAAATCTCGTTCACAACCGAGTCCTGGTCAAGACAGCAGCACACAAGTTTTACACAAAGAACAAACAACAGTCCATAACCAGCACTAATTACATCAGACGATAAAGTAGCAGCGGTAATCAGTAAAACATGTGCATACATTGGTCAAATGACCCTTAATCCTGTTTTTAAAATCATCCATGCTAATAAAATGATCTAGTTTTCAGGTGACTCTGTAGATCAGACAAAGATGAAGGAGCAAAAACGTTAAAAGCACTTTTACCAAAGTCGGTAGGAGTCAGAAGTGATCATAAATAAGAAGGCAGTTCATGTTGTAAGGCCTTCGAAAGAAAGATGAACCAATGTTCTAACCTTATGTAGTATAAGAAAGGCCATCCTACTTTCTCATACAAGACACGATGATGTACAGAAACACACAGGGAGGCAGATGGCAAGGAAGTATGGTACACTCAGTCCAACATATTCAGTGAGGATAAGCATGCATAAAGAATATCATTGTGATCAATCACTGATAAAACTGTTGCATGAATTAGTTTCTTTGCAACAAAAGAAAAACAGGGTTTGTTTCAGAACAAAATACCTGATTTTACCTTCAGTTTCTTTGTAATAGACTTGATATGCTGACTAAATGTCCGATTTTCTTCACAGAAAATACCTAGGTATTTAGATGTTGAGACACATTTAATCCCCTTGCTTTTCAATTTAAAATCTAAGCATCTTTAACAGTTCTATGACATTGTGAAGCACATCATTTTAGTCTTGGAATTTAGTACTAGAAATTTCTCGTGGACATGTTTTACTTGAACATTTTTTATATTATAGGCTTGATCAGTGGGGTTCAAGGTTGGCTGCCCAAGGCCATGTTCATTCAATGTAAAACTCTTCCCTATGTTAGTTATACAATACACATTCCCCAATTTTATGTGTCTATATACTTCAAACTTGTCTTATCCATGACAAAGCCCCATCTGGTATGATTTATCAGGCATAAAGCACAATGTTTGACTTTAGGATCATATTCTCTTAAGCTTTCTCTGTTTTGATCTCTCTTTGGTTTTATAAAATGCTCTCCTGAAATGTTAATTATTATAATTTTTTACACAATTTTTCTGTTCTCTTTTGTTAAAACAATTTGCCTACCAGGCAGACTGCAATGCATTGCCAATGAATGGACGCTATCTATACATTTTCCATCCGACCATCCATAATCTATACCGCTTTTTCCTGTATGGGGTGGCAGGGGGCTTGAGCCGTTCCCAGTTCCCATGGGGCGAGAGGCAGGGTACACCTTGGACTCTTCCCCTATCAAAATCTGTAGGATTTCATTTCACATTTTATAACTTTCTTTTTGTGTTTCCAATTATTTGTTGAGATGTCCCTTCTTTGTCTAGTTACACAACAGTCAGTAAGATGATGTCTTGACACACTGTTGGTTGTATGGTCCAGAAGTGTCTTACTTTGTTGACTTTGTATGGCGTTTACATTTGTGAAAGGCTGCAAGTGATGTTTTTACATTATTTAGGTTTTTATTCCAAACACAATTGATATTTTAGAATCACAAATTTTCTTAACAATTGCATCGCATTACCTGTAACGGTATATTTGCATGTATTCTAATCATATTTAAAAGCATGGATTAATTTGGCTATTTGCTTATGTAGCGGTTGTGTACTCTCTCTTGTGTTGTGTGATGAATCAGGCAAACACTTTTATTTTGGCCCCAGCATGCCGTTTAATCTGATAACAACAGAAGCACATACGGTCTCTCACAGCCACTCTTCTAGTAATAAGCTCCAATATTGCACGGGGACAGCATAGTGCAGACTGGCAAAGATACACGGGCTGCACCGCTCAAGTTGTCACGGGCTCCAGCAAAGGGCGCTCATGTTATACAGAGCACCAGTTGATACTCATTAGAATTAATTCTAAACAGTATTTAAACAATAGAAATAGTCAAATAAAGACATGCTATGCCAAGTGATGGCAATTGGAATCATTAATTCTGTTCCACTTACAGAGCCACACAGTGCAAAAGACAACAAGTCATCAAACTCACTAAAAGCAGCTGTAATTCCAATCAGTAGTTCAAACTGGATTTGTTTTTCTCCTGCAGTATTTGGTTAAAAGTCCACTATTTTGGTGAAATTGTGTACCTTGAGGAGAATAAATGTTGGGACAGAACTTGCTTACTCTTGAAGCTCAAACTTATGGGCAGGACCTAGAAATGTTTTGAATCCAGTATGAAATAATTACATTAAACAGTGGCCATCCCAGTCTCCCTCCATCTCAGTCTGACCAAGCATAACCTTGAAATGCTTCTACTCAGTGGGAGTAGAATCTGATGTCAAGTCTAATTTAGCTTAAATAAACAAAACACCTGATTTGTGATTACATCTGTGGTGAAGGTACTATAACTTACAACCTTTTGCAAACCATGCAAACATCTGAGAACCCTTTCCACTGAATTTTACCTGGTAAAGGAAGGTGCCTATTTTTTAACCCATTCACAGGAGAAGTTGAAAAATAGCTCCAAAATGAAGAATTTAAACCTTTTGCTTGGATACATGTCAATGATTTTCAATTTCTTGGGCTCAGCTGCAGATGTCAACTCGCTGCGAGTATGCTATCCTCTTAGAAAAGTGCCAAAGGCTAGTGGTGTACACTGTTATCTTACGGATTCCCTGTGGACTTGGCTCTTATCCCTGTTACTTTAAATTGTATCCATATGCAAGAGGGGCTGCTGAAACTATTTTCTCTGAAACAAGTCATTGTAATTTTGCACACTTTTTAAGACCATATAAGAGAAGAAAATCAAAGTCTGAGCAGTAGAAGAGTTATCTGTTACTTTGGTCTTTTATTGTACTAGCATACAGTTCAAGTGGTCTTTGTACAAGTAGGTATCTGTTTCTGCGCTAGCCAAAGCTGTTTTGTGAGCACATCAAATAAATTGGTTTATTCATGGTGTCCCACGTAGGAGTCAGGTTTGTTTGCTTTCCCTGCAGAATGAACTATGGGCATGGTGATAAGAAGAGATTTTCTTGTGAGATGCCTGGTTTGTTTTGGATAATGGCCACTGATGCTCCCATTGGAGGTGTGGCCAAGCCATGTGCTCACTTATTCCAATAAACGTTCTTATTTTTTTGTTTAAACATTTCTACAGTACTGCCAACATAACTCACATGGGACAACACTGAATATATTATTGCCAACTAATGAATTAGCCTTGACCTTAGACTGAATAACTGTATGACATTGGTAAGTTAAGGTTTGACAGCCATTTACTGCTCTCCTTTTTTATCCTGTTTTCCCAATATCTTCACTACTGACACTAAAAAAAGGAGTTCAACGATTGTAACGTCAAAATCCAGACTTCAAAACAGAAGTTCACAACCCAATGGCTGACATCAAGGGGACTACATCTACTCTTCTCATTGTCTACTGTAGAGTCTGTCCAACAGGAGGTAAATGGCTTTCCCTCCCTATTAAATATGTTTCTTGTCTCTATCGGACACTAAAATTAAAAGTTAAGTCGAATCAACAAGAACTGAAACTCTAGGAATTCAACTTTATTGTGTTTACTACTATTATTATTTCAGGTTTTGTGTAAACCAGACTAGAAACTTTTATCAGTTGCCCATGACAGAAAATGTGGACTATTCACAGGCGTATTCTAAAATGTAAAAAAGATACACCAGAAAGAAATGGTTAGCAACTGTAAAAGAACCTTTCAAACATGTCAGACACACAACAGGCACATTTAAGTGGAAAAAGATCATCTTCTGGAGACAGCTTGTGTTTTGGTTGGCAGTGTTCTCACAAAACTTGTGTTAGTCACGCTAACATGATTTAGCTCTGCAAGTGATTTCTGACCCTCTCCACCACTACACACATGCTTTAGGTTAGAAACACGAGAGTGACTGCTGGTTTATACCTGTGTGAGTGCACACAAACCACAAGGCAGCTGTACCAACACACTGACTTATCCTTGTATTGCGGTGACCCTTTCGTGCTCAGGCATTCCCACAGTTGGATGCCTCCAAACTTACATCACCAAGTCAAGGAACTGTCACAACATGTCAGCTATATTTTTCAAATGTGCAGATGAAATGCATATCCAGGAGTGCCTGAATCAATGTCAGGAAGAGTTGTGTGGTCAGGATGGTTACATTGGATATTTGCCTCTTTTGTTTCATTGAACCCCTCACTGTGATACCTATCTGTTTTGTGTCAAGGTATTTATGTGAAACAAATTCATTCAACCACATTTTCCAGTTCCACATCATGTTCTTTTTGTCATGATGTTGTCTTAATGTAATTTTCTGCACTGTTGCCTCTGATGGCGTCAGAGTGAGATAACGGTGAGTGTATAACAAAGTATCCAAAAAAAGTGTGCCACATACCTCTTAAGCTTATATGGGAAGTCTCTACAGAATGAAGTGGAAGTAATGTTTCGTCATTCATTCCATTGAAAGCACTTGCTGGTTATAAATAGATTTACAGTCAGTGGGTAAGGTTATATATACAGTTTTTGTCTTGTAGCTCTGACAGGAGTCTAGTAAACAAGAAAATGATTGAACATCAGGTTCATTTTTTCTAATAATTTGTCTCATTACAGGCCATGCATTGGAAATCTGTCAGCACATGGCACAGATATAACTGATCAGGATGACAAGCAAGTTGAGGGTGTCAGGGGGGCCTTAACCAAATCCTTTGCTTTAATCAATTGTTAACATTTAATTTATGAAGTCAATGAATCAACACAAAACAACCACAGATAGTTGCAAAATGACTCAAAACAACCACAAAGAGACACAAGACTGGATGTAAAAATGGCTATATCTGCTGTAAAGTTGGGTATTTTATTATGGGGTCTTAAAGGGCTTACCTCTATTTTGAAGTAGCAGCTTTATACACTGAAGCTTAATATGGTCGCAACTTTGTGTTTTTCATTCATCTCCCAATAGGAAAGAAAATGTCTTTTGGGTCAAGTTTAATTTCAAACAATAATCCATTCCAAACTGTCTGAGAGAAACCAGAGGCAGAAGCAGAAATGCTATTATTGCAAGATATTTCAAATATTCCCAATCTCCTCTTACTGAAATTCTTCTTGGAATTATGTCTTACTTTAGTTATTGTGTTTCCTCCCAACAGCTGTTAAAATGATTTTCAGTCAGTTGCGTTTCCAATGAGTTTAAATAACACGTCACAACTTGTTTATGACCATACTTTTAAAGCATTTTTCAAATAATCTATTGCACTTAATGTATGTTCACAACAGCAAAGAGTGCCAATCCTCAGGGGTTTTGCCCAGCTGCTGCCGCTTATTGACTCACATTTCATAACAACTTGATGTACAACACAGTACATGTTCTTCAGCTAAATACCAATTATTGGGCCCTTGGTGCATGGAGCTATTTATTAATACATTACATAGTGTTTGACACCTTATATATGCGATGTAGGCAGGTGATAAAGTAGTGATGTATAGAAAGGCTTTGGAGTGAATGGTAAACACTTTAAACAGTCTTTTGGCTTTGAGCCAACCTCAGGCATCAACAGATGAAGTGGATGCTTTGGGCCTTACGTCCTTGTAGTTGAATAAAACAAACCATGGACATGATTCTGCTGAATTTATTTTTATCTGAGCTCAGTTAGAAATCATAATAGGATATTATACATTATAATATTATTTAGATTTCCATGTCTCCACTGATCAGATCTGTCATCCCACTATAACATAGTATTGATGGACGCTTTCACGGGCCCTAATAACACATATATAACAGCAACAGTGCAGTGTGTTTTTTTTACATGCAAGCTCAAGTGTGAAATGTTGGATAATGTATTGACCAAAAATATGTGTTTTATCAACCAGAACTAGCTTGTGACAGGTCTAAAATTGATCTGTGAAAATAATGCATGTCAACTATCTGGCATATGTCTGGAAATATACCCCAACCTGTCAGAAATAGTTATTTCCAATTTTCTGTTTAAAGAAAAGAGGGACCACGTAAGATAATAAAATGTCCTTCATTCTTCTCTCTGCCCTTTTTATTAGTGGCATTCCTTTCAGAATGTTCTTTGGATCAGTAAAAAAAAAAATGTAATCTTCTTTTCAGCAGCCGCTCAGTCCACTTCTGTGTCTCTTGTTGTCTCCTTTGTCTTACTTGTTCATAATTTTTCCCGCATTTTCCATTGTCACCTGGAAGGCTTCCTCATTGGTTCATCATTGAGTAGGCATTTCACCTTGACGCAAGTAACCTTGGAAATGACAAATCATCTGAGAAACCTACATACATTATACAAGAATAAAATCTTCATTTTCATTCTAATTTGTCCTGAATATATTTTTTTAAAGTGTCATTATTATCTTCGTGCAATTTTCTGAAGCAATCACTTTTTTTATCCAATCAAAGTTGACTTAGTGGTATATTCAAACTCTATCATACAGCAACTTGTTTTCAAGCAAACCTGAACTGAAATAATAAAACTATTTTGTAACGTAGGGTTTTGAGGTGTAAAATCATGTGTAACTGCAAAAAGTGTAACATAATGTAACCCACGGATGGATGGCTGACCCTTTAAAAGCTTATAATTGTTCACCATGGAGGATATCAAGCCGTTTGTTCTAGGATAAAGATAAGTGTTCAAACAGATCATTTGCTAATTAATACATTTCATTGAATAGTTTCTTCTATTTTTTTGGAAGAAGTTTGTAACACTTTATTATATCATAGTTCTGTTTTTGAGTGCTGCACATCACAGCTGTCGATCTGTGCAGCTGGTGCACAAAAACATGGGTTTGTATTGTGATCTTTTTCTGTAAGCATGATTTACCTGCCAAAATGTCTGCTCAGATTGTATCTATCACTAACACACAACAAGACATCTTTCACGAGGCCTATTCAGCTGCACAAACGGTCAATAATACAACACCTGCATGTGTTCAACTGTCTGTGTTCAATAAATCAAAGGAACAAACCATTTTCACACTCTGCATGAGATGCTCACATGTTCATTGTAAAGGATAATGCATCATTTTTTCCTCCAGCAAAACCAAAGCAACCTGCTTCTTTATGGCTGGTTGGCAGGTTGCCTAAGGTGGCAAACAAGCTGACACATCTTTAGGATAGATGTGCATAGAATAGATCAACTTAATGACTAGATATAACCATGATTCAGGTTTAGAAACATATCTAGGCCAGATAATGTGTAGTCTGTTCACAGAGCAATCAAGGTCAGATGTTTTTTTTTTTACAAATGGAATTTGAATGAAACAAACAAAACAATCAAATGATCAACTCCAAAACGGATGTGAATAAATAAAATACAGTCTCTAATTTGACTTTTGCATGAATGTTGACAACTGTCTGAGATATGTTTGTTTTTAAGTTTAATCATATCTTGTTTCAATTCACTGTATTGGCCTGGGTTTGCTGTAAGAGTCCTTTCATGACTTCCTGGGAGAAATTTGGGGATTTTTTTCGGCCACAGGGAGTGAATTATGTTGGACATCTGTTTGATACGGTTCATAACAGATGTAAACAAGTATTACATGCAATATAACCAGCCCACTTTTTGTTGCTCTGATGTACATCTGGATTGAACGACTATAACCCTGAAAACCTTAAATTGCACTTTCTTCTTTGTTAAGATCCCCTGTTATGCATTGTTTACAGTAGTTCTTTACTTTTGTCTAAGATATAATTATAATAAAGCAAAGCATACTATTGCTGATTTTCCATATTTTAAGGTTTAGGTCTTGTAGAAGCAGATTGGAATTGTCCTAAATCTGAGTCAAAAATGAGCTGTTCGCATGACTTTAAAAAGTCAATGCATTTCAATTGGTGGTGTGAAACTGTGGAATGGTATGAGCACGGAGCTAAAGCATTGTCCAAACATGAAAATGTACAAAGCAATGATTTTCAAAAGGTACAGGGATGAGGGGGAGCTTTAAGAAGGATAAAAATAATAAAAATAATAATAATGATAATAATAAAAAATATATAATAACAATAACAATAATAATAATTGGGTAAAGTTTTGTATACACAGGTGTATGTTAATGTGTATTATATATATATGTAAATTGTACATATAGTAGCCTATATCAAATTGTATATATATATATATATATATATATATATATAGATTGTATCAAATGTATAATTGTAAACATACTGTACCAAACTGTATAGATATAAGGATTGTATAAATATATAAAATGTAAATATAGTACATCAAATTGTACAAATATATATGTATATATAGATATATGGATTGTATAAATATATAAATTATAAAAAATCATAGTATATCAAGGTCTATATATGTATGGAAAATCATTGGATTGTAAATATCAAATATAGTATCATAAATATAGTATAGCAAATTGTATATAGATAGATTGTATATAGAGAGAGATTATAAGGAACACAGGAAGGTCATTTAATTTAATAAGTATTAATTATTGAGCTGTGGAAAAGGGGTAGGATTTAAGTTTTATACTTCTTCCTACTCCTTTTCAGGCATATCAATTGAATATATGTAATTTTCTTTTTCTTTTTTTGTGAAATAATTTGAACATTGTTTTTTGTTTATTGTATTTTCGTGCTTTTTATTTTGTTTTATATTTTTGATATGTTTGATTTTATTTGATATGTCTGAAATAAATGTAATCAATCAATCAAACAAGGGACCACTTCAAATTCAGTGGATTCTTTAAACATTGACTCACTGCTCAATACAAAACAGCTTCATCAAGACGTGGAGAGGTATTTCATTTACAGAGCACAAAACACTCCACAAAGTCAAAAGCCGAACTTAATGTGCAGGAAGATGGAGAGAGAGGGAGAGCGAGGGAGGGAGGGTAAGAGAGAGAAAAAGATTTGGAAAGTGCAGTCTGCTCAAACTCAAGACAGCTTCCTTCAGAGGAAATCAGAGAAAGGGAGGAGGTGACTGACACTGGTCGGAGCTCGAGTGATAAAGACCGCGCTGCTCCGAGGTTCCAGTGTAAGGTAAGCTTGCTTAGAATTAAGTAATTTAATTATTTATGTGATAAAACACAATTAACAGTATTTGTTCATTTTTAATTATTATAGTACTTCTGACTTGTTCGTAATACAACTTTTAAATTGTGTTTCTCTGCAGATAGAGAGCGCTGACTTTTGGATTCTAACTAAACCTGACGGTGACGTAAACCAGAAGTTTGCCGTCAGAAAATCAATCAAAAACACTAACGTCGCTGCCCTGATTTTTTTTGTGTGTGATGTGACTGCTTGCCTTCGCCAAAGTGGCGCTTTTACGCACGATGGATGAGCTTTTACGCGAGCACAATAGTTGGGTGCAGAATATTTCCTGGATCAACTCAAGTCGCGTAAATGACAGCCACCTGGGAAACAGCACGCTGAACCCTTTGAAACGAAATGAAGAAGTGGCTAAAGTGGAAGTTGCCGTCCTGGTGTTGGTGCTGCTGCTCGCTCTGACCGGTAACCTGTGCGTCCTGTGGGCTATCCACACCACCAAACACAGCCAGTCCCGGATGTTTTACTTTATGAAGCATCTTAGCATTGCGGATCTCGTGGTTGCAATCTTCCAGGTGTTACCGCAACTCATTTGGGATATCACATTCCGCTTCTACGGACCGGATCTCCTCTGCAGGCTGGTTAAATACCTCCAGGTCGTGGGGATGTTCGCATCCACGTACATGCTCGTCTTGATGTCCATCGACAGGTGTTTAGCGATCTGCCAGCCGCTCCGCTTAGTGCACAAGAGGAAGGATGACTTCTGTGTGATCGGGTCCTGGATGCTCAGCCTAATATTTAGCACTCCTCAAGCGTACATCTTCTCATTAAAGGAGGTCGGACACGGCGTATATGACTGCTGGGGGGACTTTGTACAGCCGTGGGGTGCCAAAGCATACATTACATGGATGAGTCTCAGCATTTACATTATCCCAGTGGCAATTTTAAGCATCTGCTATGGCTTGATATGCTTTAAAATATGGCAGAACTTCAATTTAAAAACCAGAAGGGAGCACTTTCTGGCTCTGACTCCGAGGCCCTCCAAAGGTGCTCATCCTCTCTCTCGTGTGAGCAACGTGAGGCTTATTTCAAAGGCAAAGATCCGCACTGTGAAAATGACATTTGTGGTAGTCCTTGCATACATTGTGTGCTGGACTCCCTTCTTCTTTGTCCAGATGTGGTCTGCATGGGATCCTGCTGCACCAAGAGAAGGTAAAAGCAAAATCACACAAATGATTAATGACACGTGATTAGGGCATTACTTATTGGCCAAGATGAACATTTATTGTCTATAAACCCTGTAATATGAATACACATTGAATTACAAAATGTAAGCACTACATTTCTTTTTATTTCTTTTTTTTAAACACATTTTTGTGATTTTTGACTTTATTTGATAGGACAGTAGGATAGAGTAGGAAACAGAGGAGAGATAGATTGGGGAATGACATGTGGGAAAGGAGCCGTAGCCCAGGCTTGAACCCGGGCTGTGCACTTGGAGGACTATTAGCCTCCTACATAGGATGCAACTGTAAGCCCTTTGCACCCGTAGTTTCTCAGATACACAAGTATCATTCTAAATCAATAAATATCTCTGGGAATACCAAAGTAATCCACGTCAGTTTTAAGGCAACACAATGGTGTTTAACTTTAGACTTCCCCTGAGTGAACCCAGATGAATGGGAATGTCATTTGCACTGCTTATCAGCTCAGAGAAAGTTGCATAGAGTAAATTGTACCAGGACATCAAAGTGTTTCTATCGCTGTTCCCACTGGTGGTTAACATCATTTCCATGTAACTGCATAGTTTGTCCTGATTTTCCCCGCATATCTTCTGAGTTTGACTTCAGAGGGAGAAAAGAGCAAGGGAGCAGATGTGCTCTATAACCTTTTGAGTGTTGTCATTGGAGCCACAGTAAATGACTAGCATTAAGAGATTCAGAGATATCTTACTCTAAATGGGTCACGAAACTACGCTAATCGTCTTCCTGTTTGAGACTTCTTCTAAGCAGTCCTGCACAAAATTGGGAAAACAAACACATTACAGGCAAGAATGCATGCTATGTTTACAGATCTGAGTGCGTCATACCCGTTGACTGTATAACAATATATAACTATTACAGTCTATGGTCTTAACAGGAGAGCCTTATTGTTGGGATGGAGGAATTCATCCATTAGGCTGTTTCTTATTACCTTTTAGCTTTGTAAATAGTATTTGTTACGTTTTAGCATTCTGTTTTGCAAATCCTTTAAAAGCCATGATTTGAAGACTATTTGTGTAGAAATGGTTTGTTAGAAGTTCACATTCATTCCGTCTATGAAAATTGGACTCTTAGTCACTGTCTTGTCTCCATATACTGTATTAGCATTCATAAACCTTTTGATTGGCATTTTTAGAAAGCAGATTTATTCCACTATGTATATTTTAGCTTATGAATTGTGAGACTCTTCTCAATCTTTAATTTGTTGCTCTTCACAGTACCCAGAGCGCTGACAGATCTGGGGAAGTCTGCCTTTTTTTTATAATGCACCATGGGCATGGAAACATCTTCAAACAGAGCTAAAATTAATCACACTGATATCACTAAACATATGGACTAGCATCTTAAAGAAGATGGTGGCAGAGGCATGTGGTTGTTTTTCATTAAGGGCCACTTGTGTATTCCATTTTTAAAAGGTTTGGGGTTTTTCCCATGTTGGTTATAATGGTTTTATAATGTGTTTGTGATTGTGTTTGGCTGCTACCTTGGCCAGGTCTCTCTTGTAAAAGATTATTTAAATGTGAATTGGACTGCCAGATAAAATAAAGGTTAATTAATTGAAATATAAAAAGATGTGTAAAATCTTTAATTTTTTAAATTTTAAATAAATCCAATATTTTCACAGATGTGGTTCTCTTTTGGACAATGTGTATTTATATGACATGGCTACTCTAAGTGTTAAGAAACAAATTCTTACTGACAGTCATTCCAGTTCACTATAGAAGTAGCACATACTATATTTTTTTGAATACTTTATATCTTTGAGAGAATACAGAAAATGTGTTCTCGACTTGACTTACCTCAATATGTTTTCATGAGCAATTCAAAGCACTTCCATAAAAAGTTGCACTGTTTGATTAAAAATAAATCCCTTTCTCATTTCGAAAAAAGATGTTCAGAGAAAAGCCACTGTTCAAACCCCGGTGTGGAAGTCAAGATAATTCAAATCTCACTGAAATGCTGCTCAGCTCTCTCAGTTATTGCATTCTCTTTGAAGTAATGTCAGTATGGAGCACTTCCTGGATAGGAAAAAAGTGTGTGTTTGAGGTGCTCTTTGGAGTGGGGATGCACAGCATCTATTATCTTCCAAATTAAGTTTTCAGATGAGTTGCTTGTTGCTCAGGGAAACCAGCCACAAGTCTCTTCCAGGGTCTAAACTTAGGTCTTATTATCACACTTTAAAACTTGCTGTCTGTCGAATGGCAGTGAAGTGAAATCTGAAGTCCACAATATGTTTGTCTAACTTTGTATCCTCAGAACTATCTCTGACAGGGTGGGAATTTTTAATTATATATGTGATGGCAGCACCATCAAAGTCCTACTTTTGATTTCAACACAGCTCTGTCCTCATTTTTTGCACATATCTGCACATCATAGTTTTACATAAAAGCCGCCAAGATTCTTGTTTTTCTAACGTTTCTTGCAGCACAAGAAAGTGAATGCACAGTTAAGTCAAAATGATCTGCATCAGGGTGAAAAGAAAGGTTTGATGCCTGTTATTTTATTTTGTGATATTTTCCCTGAAGAGACCTGTGCTCCCCACAGCAGAACTCTATTGACAGGCTGTTTGACTTATCTCTTGAACACGTCTCATAATTTCGATGGGCTGTGCTTGACACAGTGCACCTCTCACAACAAAGCAGCGATAGAGAGTCAGAGCACCTTGAACAGAGTAGGTCAGCATTTTCTTTTATATTGCACTAAATCTTTCTCACTCCATTACAAAGATGTTGAAAGTCTTCCACTATCAACTGTTTTGTGCTTCCTCAGTGTGCTCTGTGCCTCTAACAATTGGAAACTTAATCAATCGAATGAAAGGCAAAATACGCTATTCCTCCATTCAGGAATGCCTCTTTTAAGTGAAGTCATTTATCACGTTTGTGTCAAGCAACCATAAGTCTTATTTGTCTTGTATCTATAAGCCCTGCTGTGTTTTTTCAGCTCTAATCCCAGATGTTTTGGCGTTGTCTGAAGTGCGTCAGAGTGGCAGTTCATATATTTTCTTTAAGTGATGTGTAATATAAGTGCAGCTGGCTTGAACAGGGTCTTTCAGTGTGAAATGGAAAATCCAAACCTCTTCAGAGGTGGTTTTGATGTGACACAGTCTGCCCCAATCCTCTTCGAACTTAGTCTACAGCCTTTCTAAAGAGCCAGTGTATTAGCATGCTAACATGCTAAAAAACTGCCTAAACAAAGTGCAGCTGTGGCTGATGGGAAAGTCATGATAGTTTTGCCATGTACTTGGTCATAAACTGAAATTTTGAATTGAAAAGGAGATTAAAATAAAGAGGCTCAAAGTTGTCATGTTGTGATGTATTTGTTCATTCAGTTCGAGAAAGGAGTTCATGACATTTTTGTCGCCCTCACAAAATTGTCAACTTGATGGTGGTGCTGGAGGAAGACAGGAGATCACCAACGTCAACAAAAATAAATCAAGTGGGAACCGTTAATGTTGGTTCATGGCATTGTATATGAACCTTAGTCGAAAACATTATTGTTTTTTAAGAAGTGGACAAAGCCACTACTTTACCTTTAGAAGCCTTAAGGTCAGAATGTTGTCTTCTCCCATCCTGGTCGGAGTCAGTTAACAATCACATACAGCCTTGCCCCCCTTAGAGATACCCGAGTTTGAGGATGAGGAAGGCAGCTGGGGAGGGGACACAGAGCTAATATTATAGCCAGTACAGTAAGTGCCCTGCTTACATCAGATGATATCTAATGTAATGGGATATAAAATATGATGTTTAAACTTCAGATATGGCCAGCTACTTCCTCCAGATGTTCACTTTTCATTGTCTGTTCCTGATAATTTGAGGAATGGTGACTGATGAATATTTGTCAGATAAATTTATACACCTTACAACCTTGAACACAGTGGTTTGACATAATAGCAACATTTGAGCCTTCAAATATGGTTTGGAATATAGTTTTCACACTTCAAATTTCAGCATTAAAGACCAAACATAGCACACACACTGACTTTAGACTCAGGAATTATAGTATGTTACAGGGATGGATGGATGGATCAAAATGACAATATCCTTTATCATATATGTTCTTTGTACCTCTCCCTAGACATGGCCTTCATCATTGCCATGTTGCTGGCCAGCCTCAACAGCTGCTGTAACCCGTGGATCTACTTGTTCTTTGCTGGTCACCTCTTCCACAACCTGAAGCAATGCTTCTTCTGCTGCTGTCGACAGTATCTCACACCCTCCTCCTGCAGCTGTGATCGGCAGTGCGCACACAAGAGTAACTGCTCCACATTCGTCATCAAGAACACGAGCAGCCAACGGAGCCTCTCCCGCACCACCAGCACGGGAGGACCAGGACACTGAAGTGCCAGCTAGCTGAAAGCCATCCAGGCTTCCGGTAGTGGAGTAATCTGGCAACCATGCAAGTCCTGCAATTCAGGCATTTAATCTTCTGCAGGAGCACTGGGGCAGCCACTGCATTGCTTTTGAATTCAGCTAAATAGACAGTGCAAGCGTAAAGACATAAAGCCCACAACAAGAAGGCAGAGAAAAATGTATTTTTGTAGAGAACGAAAAAAACTGTAAACTGAAGCTTTTACACCAGATAGAGATATCTGTAGATGTTTGTCCTCTGTATCGACAACACAATTTTACTTTTTGACTTTGTGAACAGCAGAGTCCTACACATTATTATTTCTTGCATTGTAGGTGAAGCATGTGAAAACTGCAATTGTCTTTCTCTATGCATACAACAACAACAAGATATTTCAGAGTTCTTGCTATGTTATCGCTTTGGTCTTGAATCTTGCTGTTGTCCTAATTTGACCTTAAAAAATAAGATAGTATCACAGTTTCCCCTGAATAAGGAGATTTTTATTATTGAAGGAAGAGAAGCAGGAGATTGGCAGATTACAAAAGCATCTTCACACTGTACAAATGAGCACTGATTCACGTACTGTAATAGTTGTTGTGAGCCTTAAAGCAACATCTCTTCAGCATGTTATATTTATGCTATTGTGCTTTGTCACTAGTTAAATGTTGATATTCACATATGATTAAAGATAAAATCCACCATTTGCTTTCGTTTAATCCAAACTTCCCCACTATAACAACTCAAGAAAAAGTCAAACATGCAAAATCAACAAGGAATACATTTCCCATCATGGAGTCTGGTTTCAATGTTTTCTGCAGCAGAATTGTGCTACACATCAAACAGTGTTTGTGCTATGTGAAGTACAGTTCCTTGCATCGGTGTCTACATGAAATGTTTTTTCATCAACTCCATCTCTTCTTTTTACAGGATGGTGCTATGGCGAACTCTGTGTTCTTTAAAGACAGATTTAATCCTGCTGGGGTCAAACTAGAGTAATGGCCCCCTCCTGTGGCCAAACTGATGATTTCAACAGATCTTATTTTTCTTCTCTGTTTCTTCTCTGCGTGATT
Source organism: Labrus bergylta (assembly GCF_963930695.1). Lineage (NCBI taxonomy): Eukaryota > Metazoa > Chordata > Actinopteri > Labriformes > Labridae > Labrus > Labrus bergylta. The sequence continues at coordinate 11,801,066 of NC_089199.1, read as the reverse complement.
TGAGGCAATATGCCAACTGGTTGTTCTCAACATATGGAGAATTTTAGTGTCAACATCAGATAATGTGCATAGGCTTTAGTGTGTGTTTTTTCAAACTGTCTTTACTTTATATAGCCTGGCAAGTTGTCAAACTAAACAGCGTGGTAAAGCTATCTTCAAAGGGAGCTTGTTTATGGAGCCAGAAACTCACATTCATACAGTTTCAATATATGTCATTAGACAAACACATAATTCACCGGTCATTAAATGTTTCTCTTGGAATGTGGGAGGTAAGACCGAGGAGTAAGACCAAAGTTGTAATGAAATGAAACCTCTTATATTGTATTTAAACTGTTTCTCATTTAAAGTTTGCAGAAGTCAGCATAGAATAAAGGCCTGGAGTTTATTGTTGTAATTATTCAGGTAGGAAAAAGCTCAAATATATTCAAACAAACACAGATGACACTGATCCTAAATGTGTGTTTTGGCCCTGAAGTAACATGAACCAACAGAAATATTTAGAAATCCGTATTAAGCCCTCAATAAAGGCAGAGTACAGCCCTTACACTGCTGATCTCACACATCTGAGCTTCACTGTTGTATCTTGTAGAGGTCGGGGAGGGTGTGTATAAGCAGAAAGTATGTGCTCGGTTATAAAGGGACAGTTCTCAACAGGTTCCACTTAATTTTTTCTGTTTAACTCCAGGCAGTATTACAGGTAATATTACCATACAGATTAGCCAAAGCAAAAAGTATGTTATCGGTTGCTATCTGCATTATAATGTTATTATTTAATGTATTGAAATGCAATTATAAGTGGATTTCTCTAGGGGTGGCAGTGTGGTGCAGTCATTAGCACTGGAAAGTAGGTCCATAACACGATTCTTCCAACTGGCAGCGGCCTTTCTGTGTGATTTGCATGTTCTCCCTGTGCTTATGGTTAGTCACTTTAGATTAGTCGGTGATGCATGGTTATTTATATTTTGGATATGTATTTATTGACAAAAACAAAACAATGTTAAATAAGATGTCACTGTTAAATATATTACATCTATATTGCACTCATTTCATATTTCATTATTTAGGTATCTTTTTTTCTGTATCCGTTTGCTTCTTGTGTTCCTCTAACCTGCCACTTCACAAAACCAGCAGAGATGTATATGATAAACAGTAAATGATTTTGGGTGGCATTGGACACGCAATGCTTCATTACTCTCCAGTGCTGCATCAAAAACGTATTTATGCTCTTTTAAGAAAATAAATATAATTAAAAGGTTATATCCCCCATTAGGACCAACTTTGTTGATACTATATACTTGGGGTCGGTGTTGCTGAGGTCCAGCTTTCTGCTTTGGTAAAATGTACACATGCTGTTCTCTGACTGATGGAGTACGCTGAATCTGTGACAATGGAGCCAGAGAGGCCGAGAGGACATCAGGCCTGCAGATGTGTGTCTGCAGTCAGAGCCACAGAGGGGGAGTGAAGGATAAAGGTAGTTTATAAAATGAGATGCCCCTTAATGTTATTCTACAACTGAACTCAAGGATTGCCAGCAGGCAACTGCCAGCCATGACTACCTCACACTGACTAAGATACAGCGGGCACTGCTGACACTACACATTGAGAACACAGTTAGATTCACAGTTTTTAGATATGACAACAGACAATGAGACTTAAATCAGTTTATCATGTAGGATGTTTTATTATCTTCCATCCACATCCTGAAAATTACATTCAAATGACACTCAAGTATTCAGTTCAAAAACATACCTAAAACTTTAGCTACATAAATAAAAAATATTAAGGGAATTATATAGTTTAACATACGAAGCAATAGTCCTTTTTCAATCACAATAATAAGTCTTAAAAGGAAACCCAATGAGTTACATTATGCACATGTCTACTTTATCATTGTCTGTAACCCCTTGCCTCCCACTGAGCTTCAACAGGATAATTATGTTCAGAGCTAATATGATTTCAAAGAGATAAACACATACAACCTTGACTTAAATGCCATTTTTTCCCTTAAGAATTGATCCAATATAATACATTTCACTTTTAACAGAACAAAGTATTCATAAGTTTGAAATCACTTACTTCTATGATAGAAAAATTATAGGTCCTATGTTGCTCATTTCATGTTGTTCAAGCTTAAAATTCTTACTGCTGTGATTAAATGTAACTGAATATATAAACCAAACACAGACATAAAGACCCAAATTTAATTTTCTTTAAAAAATAAAAAAAATGATTCTGGAACATCCACAAATTCCTAATAAAAATATATATAATATTCTATAGTTTGCTTCACAAAATGGGTCACTTTCATTATTTTCATTTTTAAATTACCCTTGAGTCCCCAATTTCTCAAAAGGCTGACTCTTTTTTGTCCCTAAAGTGATCGAATTTCTGGTTATTATTAAAATTAATGTTTGATATCTAAACTGATTTTCTTTTAGGTATAAAATTATGTTCTTGTATAAAAAGTGAAAGATAAAAAATACTTGTCCACTGGGGCTGAGTCCACATTACACACCTAGATTGTATGTATAAGTGTCTCATTCCTTGGCCAGGTGAACGCTGAAACCTGCACAGCATTTCCCAGCGCTCTTGCAGAAAGGAAGCACGATGATGCCCAGCACAATACTCCAAAGACTCTGCAGCCATCGTGTGCCAACAGAGAGACACTGGACACAAGGACTAACCATCCTGTCATTGAAACAAACACAAACATTACTCCTTTCTAGAAAAAAAACACACCAGAAAATCATCAGATGGCCTGCGTAGGAACTTCTTGCAGCAGCGCCACCAGCAGGTTGTCTTTTTTTGCATGGATGTGAAGTATCTCTCTGGATCAGGTTGTTCCTATCCCTTTTACTTTAAAAACTGGGGCAAAGGTAAGCAAATAGTAGAAAAGTGGATTCCAAATTCGGATCATTTTTTACCAAAATGTTATCTTGTAAACAATTACGCCCAAGGTAAAATGTCAATGTGTCCAGTAGTTTGGTTTATAACCAGATGCAAAGATGTCTTTGGTTCAACTGATCAAAAACTTGAGTGGTACAATGAAACACAGTTTAATATTAGTGATTAAGCATTGTCCTTTGTAAACATGTGTTTCAAAGCACCATTGAGCCAAAAATTGAGCCTCAGAGGGAAGCTTGTATGGATATTTCTTGTTAGGGATGTGAGCAACAAACATTCATGCACCCCCCCCTAATGTTGGTTGGTTGGAGGTGGAAAAAGATGGGGAACTTAAAAATAGGCCTACTATAAATGTTTGTTAATAAATGAAAGAACAGCTTCATGTGTTTCCCTCTGGAGCAATGAGTAACACACAATTGACACTTATTGTGGTTTAAAACTCAAATAAAAGGCCATTCTCTCGAGACAGTTTTGTGGTTGTCTACTGTAGAAAAATGTTGGTGTTGCATAAACCTACCAAATGTGGAAGCAGCTGAAAATGGCAAAGAGCAGTCCAGAGATGATCGACACAGGAATGGCCAGAAGCACCGTGACAATCCTATAGATCCAAACCCTGGACACCTCAAACAGGGCATGACTCCAGATCCACACTCTGTCCCCACTGCGTACCGTCACCGGCTCAGCAATCACATCCTCAAACGTCACCTGGAGACACAGAGAAAAAGAGATACTGCTGCTACAGTAGTCATGCTTCAGTTTGGATTTAGATGAAATCCACTGGAGGGCAGTGCAAAAAGCCTTTTTTTTGTTCTGCATGCCATGTGACAAAAACACACAAATGATCCACTGCAGAAGGTAATACCTTGAGGCAGTCATTGATACCTCGGGGGTCTCTGACATTTATCAGAGGCTTGGTGTCACTGATTTCCACAAGTGCAGACGTGTGTATGTTTTCTTCTTCCTCCATTGCAGGAGGTGCCCTCCACAGCGTCTGAGGTTCATCCCCGTTATCATATTCATCAGGGTCACTAGAGTCCTCCAAATCAATCTCTACTTCCTCGGAATCTTCTCCTTTCATCATGGTTTCCATCCCAACATGTAAAGCAAATGCAATACAGAGAGCAGAACGTTTACTTGTCACTTCTCCCTGCAGCTCAGACTGAGGCTGCTGACCGAACCCCTCAGCTGGTTGTGCTCTGAGGTTATATTGGGAACGTTACAGTGCCCTCCATGGTATTTGCAGATGGTCTCTCAAGTGAAGATCGTTTTCATGTGCAGTGGGTTATAAATACTCAGCATGGAGATAGCTCTGTATACAGGGATTCACTCTAAAGCGAATGCAATCACATAGACATTTTATGTATTGAGCTTTTTACTTCACAGGATGGCTTATCAAACCACTGTCTGCAATGATGAAAGTGAAGAAAGACATATTTAGACTACACATAATGGAACTTCCAACAGGAATATAACTGATTTTAGGATTTAATGAATTAGTTAATACAATTTGAGCAGGAAAGAGGTACATTGAAAAAAAAAGATTCTGCTGTCTCCCTCTTCAAGTGAATGAAATTAAATAGATCGATCAGAGGAACCGCCCTATGTTCTGTAAAACTATAAAAACATTAGGATTTTATTCCCCACTAACTAACTCCTTAGATATGTAAACGTAACCTGCTACAAGGTTTTTTCTTCACCAGTATGTTCTTCTCCACTCTTTTTTGATATTATGATTCTGTAAACGACACATAGCATTGATATAAAGACATAATTCTCATGATAGCATTGCGTTGCATTGCATACTCTGTTACTTCCTCTGCCACTTCTGCGTCATTCTTTTTGAGTCATGTTTTACCTCAGGAGACCCCCTCTCTGGTCCAACCAGGAAAGTCTCCTGCTGTGAGGTGCATGTGTGAACAACCAGACCAGGATGATTTGTAGCAGTCCTCCTCTATTCTCTAGAAAAGCATTTCTTTCACATGATACACAAACCCGTGGTTTCCTGTAAGTACATCTTGAGTTTGTTTCATTCAACGACCCACCCTGACCTCCTCCCAAAGTGATCTTTCAGGCCACTTTTACCACTATATCATCTGATTCCCTCCTTTTTTGCTGTCATTATTATTACAGCCACTAGAGGTCCCTACCAAACAACTAACAGGAGCAGGGCCAGGCCTGCTGTATGTCATCTATCGCTTCTTTTTTGCACATAATTGCTTTTTATTTAGAACAGCACCAAAAAGTGTATTTCTAACAATTTTCATTTCTAAACATGCAGTAGGTAGTTCTTTTCAAAAGTGTTGTCAACACATCAAGCAGTCAAAACAATAAAACAAGCGCATGTGGATGTGTTTGCACAAATAAGGGACTTAGGCCATTTACACATCCAAAATATATAATGCAACATTAGCATTTATTTAGAGTTGTGTCTTGGTAACAGGATGAATGTTAGCTCAGTATTCACTTTATTTTAGCAGATATTTTCTCTCAACAAACTCCTGATATTACTTATTCTGCTGTTGCAAGTCGTAGAGGAGAAAAGAATAACATTCTGAAGAAGTAGAAGAAGAAGGAGAAGAAGACTTGTGAGAATAATTAAGAACAGGATAACAAAAGTGGAGAGGCAACTTTAGCATACAGGAAAGGGTGCACCAGTGACTCAGTCTGTCAGATTTTGGTTGAGAACATGTAAGTCACCGGTACTGACAACAAGTAAAAATTGGGACTGGTTTCTGCTAAAGTTCCAGTTCAAATTTCTGATTACTGCTGAGGTGCCCTTGAGCGAGGTACCGAACTCCCAGCTGCTTGAGGTGCTAGTCCCTGTAAAGTCTCCTAACTCTGACATCTCTCCATTAATGCATGTCTATGGTTCCTGTGTATGTGTGTGTGTGTGTGTGTGTGTGTGTGTGTGTGTGTGTGTGTGTGTGTGTGTGTGTGTGTGAAGCACATTGCAAAATAACTTATCAGAGTGAAAAGTGGGATTTAGTTCAGGATTTAACTATAAAAAATAAATTAAATACAAATTCCATTTAAATCACCAATATGTGTGGTGAATAATGATAAGTTTCCTGTTAGATTTGAAAACCAGCCACTATAATAAATCAAAAGGTATCTTTGGGATCAATAAGTCTCATCTTGCTCTTGTGACGAGGTTAAATGGTGCCCTCCTTTTGGAAAACAATGTGAAAAAAACCACAACCCTGCACATTTTTCCATGACATAAACTAGTTATTTATTCAGCGATGACTCTGCGTTACTTCCTTGGTTTGCTCTTAATGTTCACCCACAGCATCACTCACAGTGCGAGGAGTTTTATTGCATGTCATCACCACATCCTTTGAAAAGAAAAGATAGTATGAAGAGCGTTCTCAGCTCTCTCTCTCTCTCTCTCTCTCTCTCTCTCTCTCTAACTCTCTCTCTCTCTCTTTCTCTGTCTGGTATGTTTTGCAACATGTACTTGCTCACAGTATAAGAAAAACCCTTTCACCTTTGTCAGCCTTTGGACCCATTAACCAGCCATCCCCACCTCTATTAATAGATCAGTTATGAACCCAGAAAGTGAGACCTTATCAGTCTTTTCTCAGCTACTCACCAGACCTTCATCACAAGGCTGTCTGACACGACCCCCATCATCAGTGTCAGCAGCTAACAGTCTGTTAATCTAAATAATGTAAACATACAAAGTAAACCCTTCGGAAATATCCTCCCCTCAAACCCATCTTATCCATCCGCAAGACATAAATATCCTTTAAATAATTCCACACGCTGCATAGTTTGTGTTCACTTTACAAACTGTAACAAAGTACATGACAAACTGTTCACAGTTGAACAAGAGTGAGCTACTGTAAGATCACAAGTCTCCATGGTAATGACAGTTTCTGTGTGCTTGATAAAGACAGAATGGTAAAAGTGAATTGATGAGACAAGAGTTTCCTGTGTCAGCGCCGGTGACGACGGAATGCTAATGGACTGAACACCTCGCCAGATGGAGTATGTTTGTGTCTGTAATGCACAGGTGAGGTCAGCAGACAGTGTGAGTGTGTGTGTGTGAGCGGGAGGTGGGGGGGGGGGGGGGTGAAAAGTCATGAAAAGACAAATAAAAGATGCCATTCAGTTCTGTGTATCGTGTATCTCATGATTACATTTAAGACCTTCAAGTATAGTTACAGAAGTTGGATGTTTGTAAAAATTTATTTTACTTTTACTGACATTTTAAATTACTTTTCAACCTTTGAACATCAATCACACTTCATCTGAGCATTATGTATCACGTCTGAAGTGAATGAATATTTTGTGTTTAAAATAAATTGGTGTTGAGAGATTAAGGCTTCTCGTACAAAAATGAAATAGACTTAACTTCTATACAATCGAAATGTTATTTAAAAGCACCTAACAACCTTATGTATTTCCTCATAACATTAAAAACTAATGCCTAAAAAAAGGAACAATTAAACTTTCATTTCTCTAGATCTTGCTAAATGAGCAAAAACAAAAAAAACGTCAACAGATTTTGACTCAAATGTTGCTTATTCTTCATTTTTTCAGAGAGGTTTAAATCGTCACCTTTAACTCTCTGAGCCACAACCAATTCAAACTGGTACAAGTACCAAGATTAAATATACCGAATGTAACATTACTAAAACGTCTTGCCCTTAGGGTTAGGGTTATACTGGATATTAGTTTCCTATGCCTCTCACACATACATATTGATGTTATACACCATCAAGTGTGCCATTGCAGATGCAATGCGCAAGAAGGGTTAGGGTTAAGGTTCAGATTCAGGGTGAGGTTTAGGGTTTGCATCAGAACATATTTCCATACAGAATACAATGTACAGATTACATTACAATGCTTCAAGATGTGAAACCAATTTTAGTTCTTGGGAATTAATAAACTTAATTCTGCATTTGTGATAGTGTCTTCTGAAGTTAACAGTGCTCACAGATCCATCCTAGAATTCTCCAACATGGCGTAGCTTTATTAACTCCAAGTAAGCATCAAACTATACAGCATCTTGTATTACACTGAACACAAAGTGCTTAACTAAGCTGCTTTAGTACCTTTCGTGGTTTTGAACACATAACTTACCAGTAAAACAGGAGAATAATTACACAGAGTTCCTTCATGTTTGTGACCTTTAACCTTTTGATCTCAGCCTTTAATAAAATGTAATGAAAATCCCCAAACAACATGAATACACTTTATTTAGGAAAACAAATACACAGAGTTTGCACATCTTATGACATATAGGTTAATGGAAGCTATTCTCTCCTGACAAGTGTTCTGGTCTACTCACTACTACATGATTACTTGATTGCTCACCACAAACATATCAGCTGTGTACATCATCGCCATATAAGTGATTAAAGGAATAATCTGTATTTTTACCTCCAACCAGGGTTCATGCTCTGTGTTCCTGACAACAGCAGCTTATCAGGGCCATAAGGGATGTAGACAGTGTTTTTTGCACAGCACCTGTCAGTCCAGCTGTTTTCAGTACAATAGGTCAGACTGATTATTTGTAATGTCTGGTTAACAGCACACTCACTTATTCAGAGCCTCCAATCTCACACCACATTGAAAAAAACAAACAGGGAAATGTATTTGTTTAATGAGCACTGATTTCTCTGGGGGGGGGGGGCATCTTTTTTTGGTATCAACCCAAAATAGAAAAGTTCCATGAATAGTTATTGGATATCTGCTTTCCATGCTTTATGTTGGGCCAGTGACTAACAGTCAGTAAATGGTATACTGTGGTGAGACTTTAAAGGTCACATATTACGCAAAATACTCTTTACCATGATTTTCTAACACTACTATGCCCTAGCCTGTCTGCAATCCCCCAAAATATGAGAAAAGTTAATCCTCTTCGTCTTTTGTCTGCTCCACTTTTCATAAATGTGTGCTCAAACAGGCTGTTTTGAGACTTTCCCTTTGTGACATCACATCACAAAGGGCAGTAACCCCTCCCCCAGGTGGATGACACTCCCACAGCTAGGTGTTTGTTCTGCCCTCTGAGTCTGCCTTCTCACCATAAACAATTAGGGATGGTGCAAGAAAGTCCAAACCACCCAAGCCCTTCTAGTGAGGTGTGGTCGACTACAGCTCACTTGCATTTAAAGCTATAGACACAGAAACAACCTGAGTTCTGAGCAGGGCTGAATTAGAGGGGTTTGAAAGGCCCGCTAATAATACAGGATCAGAGTAAAGTTTTGGCAAGAAACTTCACAGAGATGTTTATACAGGCTCTGAGACCTCGTTGTACTTGTTGAAAAGGAGTATAGTGAACTTGTATTCAAAATGTATTCATTGCTGTTTTTTGGTAACTCTGTATGTATGCCATCTGTTTGTCTCTAAGTGTGTGTTTTTTGTTTATTTTCTGATATTCAAGTTTCAGAGTGGAGTGCTTGGTGTGTTTTTGTTTACCCATTCCCCCTTGTCACTTTCTGCACACCTGTCTTAGATCTCCATCCACAGACCTTCCTGCAGTCAAGCACTCAACTCTAAATCTGTGCTGGATCATTGTGCCATTTACAGCCAGCTCAAGTAGCCTTTTTGCCAGCCTTATAACTTACCTTGTTTGTTTGTGTGCTTGCCACCTTGACTAAGCTAAGCTTAGCGTAAAGACCAAATTCATTTGAGAAATGTTAAACAGCAAGCCTTCAAGTGTATAATACATTATGCACACCTGTGCATTGCATTCACTTCTAGCCTTTATATGGTTTGTGGGATCTTATTGCCATGGACGTGAGTTTTTGCTGTACAGCTGTAACAGGTGTACATGTAGAGCTGAGGGAACTCACTCTGTTTCTGTTTGATGGATGGTCCTGTGAAATAATGAGTTTCACTCCGACAGACAGCATCATCAATCACACCTCCTCCCTTTGATTTTTTAGCAGTGGTTCTCTCATTATCAACGTCTGTGACATAAGAGAAGCTAATCAGTTTTAAAGAAAACAACAGGAGCTGCAGCTCATAGAATTTCTATTAAATTTACCATAAAGTGCCACTGAAAAGATAAAACATACTCAGACAGCTATGAATTCTCATTTTCTGTAGAGAGCGTGGTGTGTTTGATCCCCAATGCATACACTTTGCACAGTTCATGTGATTGTCTTGATTTAAAAGAAGCTGCTACTGAGAGGGAGGTCCTTCACTTTAATTAGCAACTTAAGCAGACAGCTCAGGCTTAAATATTCATGTAGCTGGCAGATGAAACAGACATCAGCTCTTTGAACTGCACTGTTATCAACCTGACTGTCACCCTTATCATATCACTGTATTACGTAATTATTAAATATAAACTGGTAACTCAGGGTTAACTCAACAAGAATAAAGACTGATGCAATTACGTTTTCATTAGGTTATGTTGCTTCTGTCCACAGCATGAGCTCATAGAGAAATGCCAAGCAGTGGAAAAAGCAAAATCAAAGTATTTGTGGTTATTTTAAATTATTATCTAAATTCTAGACTCAATATGTATAAGAAGTCCAGCTTAGAAATGAAACTTCATATATTAACTATTAATTAAAATAATTTAAAACACATGATATTTCCTATCGGTAATTCTGTTGTCATCTACACCATGTCCATACATCTAAAAAGAGTATTTAACAAGTTGTTTATGCTCATATATATAAATGTTTTAAAGATAAAATCCTTATTGTTGATCTGCCAGTATATCAAGAGGATTCCAGAATCAACCACTTCAGCTGTTATGAAATGGCATTTGCTCCTTATATAATCATGTGTTAACTGGGCTCAGACTTAGTCACAGGCTTTTCATAAATCGACATACGGGCAACATTGGAGGTCAGGACCCACACGGCCAAAGCTGTCTGCACAAAATGTCACACGGGACAGGTGCACAAAGGTGCTGGTTTTAGCTTAGTTGGTAGAACAGGCGTCCCATGCACAGAAGCTGAAGCCCTGGTCACGTTGGTCGCAGGATTGACTCCCAGTTTTATGCATGATTTCGCCCACACTTTCCCACACATGTCCTGTCGTTCTCAAGCTGCCCCACCCAAACAAACAAATGAACAAAAAACAGGTGTACATGCATGCGGGTTAAGGGTTACAGCTACATATTGTAGTGCTTATATTAAGTGATCAGAGGGAATGAGGAATTTGAGTTTTTAGTATTTGTCTGGCGCACTTAAAAAAACAACATATGAGATTGAGCTTGAGGATGCTTTGACATGCAGGACACATAATGGACTTTAATGGGGAGGTTCCGGCACTGTTTGTTTTTTTCACCCGGTTTCCACTTTAGTGTTGGAGGGTTTCTCCTGTAGGATTAATGATTATAAACGGACAGAGAGAAAAAGTAGTAAATCATTTACCACTCTCAGAAATAGAATCATTGATTGAAATACTCAATCAACATTATTTACCTCCCAATCCTTTACGGTAGCTGTACTGCCCAGCCTAAAGGATTTAACATGTTTACGTAACCATTGTGTTCAGAAGAACATGTACAGGTTGCATGTTGGTAATGTACAAAGGGATTAAACGCTTCTTTATTCTGATAACAGTTCATAGTAACTATTGTTTATTTGCACATTTAAAGCAATAAGAAACACGTATGAACAAAAAGTGATGTGTCTCTGAGTACAAAAAAATAAATAAATGCTGTAAAATAAATACTACATGACAAAAACAAATCATTCAAACAAAAAACATTTTTGATTCTTCATAAAAAAAACAAGGTGGAACTTACAAGGAGGGGAGACCGATTACTTTTCACTTAAAATCTGTTATTTCTGAAACTTTTCTACTGGTAGAGCTGTATACTCATACCGTCTTAACTATTCAAGTATTATGTACTATGTGTAAAAAAAAAAGAAAGGAATCATTACTGCAAAAAAATATCAGTTGTCTTTTGTAACTAGTAAAAACAAACTATCCAGATACATTTTTTTAGAGTTATAATTTCAAAATAGTTGAAGAAACTATATGTCCAGTGTGTAATCTTCACTTTTGGAAAGTACATTTAAGATTCATAGACACAAATCTGATTGTTTATTTAATGATGCTGTCTTTGAGTATTTTACTGTATTCAGATAGAGTTGATTTTTGCAGACACCTGCGGATCACTTTTTAACTTGTAGTGGTTTTAGCTGTGGCACAACAGAGAGGTATATCTAACTGAACTCCTCTGGGATCTGTCCTGGTATCCTGAAACCAGTCTGCCCGCTTTGATCCAGAGTGCTTCTTGGACTGGATGTTGCAAAGCTGGCTCGTGTCTCTATGGTGCAGCTGGTCCTGTGGATGAACTGCAGGAAGTTCTCGTGGCCCGAGCCATCATGGCTGGAGACCGGAAGCTCCACTGTACGGGCTGAGTAGCAGCGCCTCAGCTTGCACAGCTCCTCTCTGATCTGTCGATTGAGAAGCCCGTAAAAAAATGGGTTGATTGCGAAGGAAGAAAACGCCAGCCAGGTGACTGCCTCCTCGAGATCCTCGTGAATCTTGGGTTTGGGGTCTAGCGTCAGGTGGAGGTGGAAAGCAAAGTAAGGCAGCCAGCAGATCAGAAACTGTCCAACAATAACCACTAAAGTGAGAGCAGCTTTGCCACCTCCAAAAGGCCGCTCACGCATAATCCTACGTGGTGCATTACGGGTTGTGATGATAGTAGTCTGGCTGTTTATAGAGTCAGAGCGATGCTTCAGCTGACTGTTTGTCCAAAGGGGCAGAGGTCCATGCTGGCGGGCAGCCACACGGGCCACCTTGTACACATTACAGTAAACAGCAAAAATCACCACAGCAGGCAGGCAGAAACAGGTGACACTAAAGAACACAGAGAAGACTCGTCTGTGGTCACTGTGGCTCCAATGCAGCGAGCAGTGTGTAGCACTTATGGAGCTGGTGCTCCTGTATGATGGCCAGCCAAACACTGTGGACAACCCCAGCACTGCAGAGGCCACCCACACCATCACTATCACAGCCACAGTCAGCTTCAGCGTCATCTTGACCTCGTAGCGCATGGGGTGGACGATGTAGTAGTAACGCTCCACACTAATGGCTGTGATGGTGAAGATGGAGGCAGCAATGAGGAACACATTGAGAAAGACATAGATCTGGCACTCCAGGACAGTGAATGTTACACCGGCAAAATACGGGGAGCTGGACAAAATCCCAAGAGGCATGAGCAGGATGGCACACAGCAGGTCAATGGCACACAGGTGGCACACAAAGGCAAACTTCCTGAGATGCGGAGCTTTAATGACAACAACCAGGACAGCCGTGTTGGCCAGAAGTGCCAGAACGTTCAGGGTCACCATGAAAAATATCCCTGTCAGGTCCTTGAAGCGTGTCTGTGAGTTAGGGAGGGTGCCCATCTGCCTGCTGGGAGCTGAGAGCAGAGGAATCCAAATAGCTCTGCTGTCATTGTGCTCAGCGGACAGAAGTGAGCTGTTTTTCTCCATGATTCATTTTAAAGGTTTCAAAATACACATCTGCAGGCCACGATCTCCCCTTGTTCAGTGAGGAGACAAAAGGATCCTTCAGGCATCAAATGAAGAACTCCTCAGTCCTGTGGTGGAGAAAAATAAAGTCCATTAAAAAGCAGAAATTTTCACTTTTACTACTGGAACCAAGCTGACATTTCTTTAGCCAGCTAAAACAAGCTGTGAAACATTCCCCTTTTACCCTTTAAACTGTTATTACAAACATGCTGGCTAAGAGATTACTATTTACATCATCAGCAGATAGTACAGATTCTTTGCGCTACATTAGCGTTCATTGACAGTCCTGTGTGAGACCACCTGGTGAAGTCCAATATTCACTCTTCTTTTTGTCTTTAAGCCAGATAAACGCAGTGAATCGTGTTAAAAGGGAACTCAAGCAAGTAAGCACTCTACTGCTTTAAAGTTTGTGAACTTGATTAATTTTACAATTAAAAAAAGTCAAGTCACTGGAATTACATTTTTTTTAAAGGGACAAAATAATTAGACATATAGTTCCAATTCAGAGCATGGAACTAAGTCGCTGCACAGAAGGATGAAGTGCTTGTTCATTTCCAACTCTTGACTTTACTTCAAATCTTCAGATATCATAACTAAGACATCATCAGGGTGACAAAGTTCAGAGCCATGGAAGACATGATACAGCTGATATTAAGTAGGACTAACATGACCAGAAAATTGATCTTTTGGTATATAATGTGTGAAAAGGGGCTAATTGTAATTTTAGATATTAATAAGTAGTTACATTCATTAATTCTTATCTTCTCAATTAATATTGTTCATAATATATGCGTAGATTCCTCCTGTGTCTGCACAGCCTACAAGCAAACACAAACACACTGGACATAAACATCCAAGCAATAAGAAACCAAACGGCACTATAATCAATAACTGTTCTCGTGTGTGGAATTATTAAATTGGGGGTGCGCTATATCTTTTAGTGAGGGAGAGGCATGATCAATAGGAATAATTCATAGAGGACGACCTGTCTCTCCTCCATCCGTCCCCATCCTTTTGAAATGAAAGATAATGAGTGTGCTTGTTTTAGCCCAGCTGCAGGGAACTGGCTGCATTGATTAATATGTGTTCAGTGTCACCCTGCACAGCGCCATCAAAGGGGAAACTTCTTACCATGACCCCTGATCAGTGTGTGACTCCTTGTAAATTTACAACCAGAAAGAAAGAACTAAATATTTGTGTTTGCTGTTCAATTTCATTTAACTTATAACAGCAAATGTTGAACATCTTTTTGACATTATTTCTTTGAACTGTAAATACTACTTTGCTGTCTTTTATGTTCCTCCACATACATGTATCTACATCTATCATAATCAGACTTGAAATGTATGACTAGGGAGGACACTGTGTCCTAAATACAAGTGCTTGCTGACTGCCAGAGGACTGCTGATGCCCTCCCCTGCTGTAATCTTCTCTGGTGGAAAGCTACTGGCATGTCACATTAGCCCTGAGAATTATCCCCATGAAGTAGTACATGTACATTTTTAATGCATATTATATAAGTGTGTCCTCGTTTTCCATCATGTTCCAGTTGCAGCACAGCATATGCTGAATCCACATTTTTGCTACTGGGCAAGATGATCTCCTGTTGAATAATTCCCCATAAAGCCTCTTCTGATTATAAGTTCCACAAACCTGAACTGTGGTTCTTCTTTGTTGACACTTTTTTTTTTTTTCAACTTGAAGACATCAGCATTTACCATTTAGCATATAGCACTTCTACAATATCATTAGGATTATGGAATCATGCAGGTTGTTTAATCCCTCACAGAGCTGTGGTACAGAGAGTATTCATCCCATGCAGGGAAACCCGTTAATCCCACCGATTGTGATGAAATCTTTAATTATGTTAATACCCAATTTGTATGCATTTTGTGATTTTATCACATAAACCGTTTATGTTAATGCAAATTAAAGGGTAACAGTAATTACTGAATATGTATGAAAATGTAGCTGTCTAAAAGTCAATATAATTCATTTGTGTATATTTCTATAGTTAGATAGTAATAAGATATTGACAATGACTAGTTAATAGCATTTAGGACAAATTGAGCAACAATGGAGCATAAGACACAAAAATTCAGTAAGAAATCTGAAGGATGGCTCCAGCTTTAACCTGCTCAAAACTACAACACATCTCTAATATTGTTTTAGATATCACTGGTCCCCTCCGTTTTCTGACCTTTCCTAAAGCCCTGAATTTAACCTTAAATGCCTCTTTTCAAAAAGTATGATCATGTCAGTAGTTGAAGAACATTTGAAATGACAGCAATATGTCAGGACTTATGAATCAAAGCATGATTTTTACATTACTTAAACCATTAGTGACTTAAACTTCCTGTTTTATTCATTTCTACATTTCAACACATTCACCTCTATATGATGCTCTAACTATATTTCTGTTATTTCTTGTGTCTCTACTGTATTTGAGTAACTTAAAAAAACAGAGAAATCATGGAACAAATAAGTAAATTCTGCAGATCTTTGTGGAATCCGGAGTTATGGCAAGGAAAACATTCAAGAGTCTACTGTTTTTCTTATCAAATACATCTCACATTTTGTTTGTCAGTATTTATATAAATTACACTTATCATCAAGTCTAACTTACTTACCAATCAACTTTTCTCCACAAAGTTTTAAGGAGTTGAATTCAAGGTTCCTTTAAAGCTTCAAACTCAGTGTTCAGGTGAAGGTTCAGGCTCATTAGAAAGGCGGTCCATCTAAAAAAATTTTTTTAAAAAGGTGATTTATCTGGACCTACTATATGCAAGATCTGTGATCAGCCACAAGAGAGATGGTCCTGGGGGATGTCTGATACAAACAGATAAAGAGAGGTAGTGAGTGTGTGAATATGTGTGTCCACTGAGACACCACAGCTGGCTGAGTGAAAGGAGGGAGGAGGAGCCGGCAACTGGCTTGTTCAAATCACATCTTTCAAGAGATGATGACTCCAACAAACCGCCACCCACTGCCATTAAGCATGTCCCACACACACGCACGCACGCACACACGCACACACACACTCCGTACGTGGCGCAGACTGTCTCACACTGTTTACTATGCCTCTGTCTTCACACACACTCCTTTATTCTGCTTCTCACAGAAGAACAGACACTAAAGTACTGACTGGATTTGCTAATGATGTTCTCCAATGAAAAAACAATATTTTCTTATTAACGTTCATTTTATTCCTTTCGGTTCTTGAAGTAACACCAACCTTCATTACACAACAGCTAGTGAAGTTGATCATGCTTACAGGAGCAGAGCTCAGTGCTGACATCTGCTGGTTAATGAGAAAAATAAAACTCCATCCCATGAGGGCAAACTTCTTTGACTTCTCAACCTGACATAACAGACAGGTGCGTTCCAAAATCTTTATTGCCACTTACACAGTCAAACACAACAGCGAGGGTGATGTAACAATTAGTGTGGAAGCAGGAAGCTTGATTATTACTTACACTTCATTTTGGAACTGCAAAATACGACTCTAGAAACACAGTATTGTGGTTTAATGCACAGTGTGTCATCGACAACAGGGTAACGGTTTTCCTATGAGTGAGAAACCGTTTTTAAATATCCAACTTTACACATGAAAAGTAACCCCAGTATTAATGGACTACATAACATAGGAAAAGTTATAAAAAGTGTGAAAAAAGTGACTTCAAACACTAGATTCCATTAGTTCATCAGTAATGTGTGGATTCACAGAAGGCAACCTGTCACACATTTCTATCACACATGACACATGAAGGCAGACTCAAAGGGCTATAACTGAGAATCACTTGTCATAGCTCCGTTTTCAGGGAGGAGTGAAGCATCTTGGCAAAGGCTCTGATCAAAAACGGCTTTGTGTTCAGCTTTTCCCAAACCCAGTCTCTTCTTTAATAGTTTGTCCTCATTGTTCAACTTTGTGCGGATTGCAGTTTTGATTTGGCTGCTGTCCACACCAAACTTGACCGCCACATGATCTGGAAGAAGAAACAGAGGAACAAACATATTCTTTATCATCTGTTTCATAGAGACAGCAATCATGTCTGTGTGCTTAAAATACAATAATGATTATGCAAACCGATTATACTCCTCAGAATCTCAGGTGGGAGCTGAGGCTTGTGGCAGTCTTCTCCAGTGAAGGTGTTCCTGCGGCCCTGCAGAGAGTGTGTGGCCAAAGTTTCTCTGTCGAAAAGGATCATCAGTAGTGCTGACGTGTACTTCTTGTAGTCTCCGATCTCTGCGATGCGCTCGTACAGATTTTTGGGCACTCGAAGATTCTCAGCTAGATAGAGGAAGTTGTGATCATCCTTAGGGGGAAAAAGAAATATAGCATTAAAGCTTTAAACATATTAAGACAATAAATGCAGAAATCTGACAACTCCATTTTTGTAAAATTGTCAAATATTGCTAAACCTGACAATCATCCAATCTCAGAACTGAACACTGACAAAACAACTTTTTCTGACAAAAAAATTGAAGTGTACATTTCGCTGTTATAAGTTGACATGGAGTATGTGAGCACTGACCTCTGAGATGTTATGAACTGCTCTCATCTCTGCCTCAGGCTCCGCTAGGAAGGACATGTTGTCGTCGTGAGAGTTCTGTGTTGCCACTGCTGTCTCACCTCCTTGAAGAACATGATCCAGAGTGACTCGAAGCTCATGTGCCGTGTGTCTCATCTGCATCATGAGAGTGTTCATCTCTGTGAAAGGAGTCAAATAACTTCAGGAATGCTGGAATAGAGTCATTTTGCCCAGAGAGCTGTTAATAGTTTTTGGATGGCCTGTCACGCATCAGCTCAAGGCATATTAAAGATTTTACACTGTTGAACATTTGCTCAACCAACAATCAAATCTAAATCTAGAAAATGCACGATATTTATGATCTTACTTTTATCTAGCTCAGTGTCAGCATGCATGTTCTATACTTATTTAAAAGGTATGTAAGAATAAGAAATACATGTTATGTCTTTTTTAAGACTTTTCCAACAGCTCTCTTTATTTTCAAATATACTCCTTTAAAGTCTCTGGAAAAAATAAATGTGTCTTCTTAATGTGAGTCATAAAGGGATGTTCTTTAGGAATATATGCTTTATTCAATATAAACATTTATTATAATTACTGGAAATTAATACTGGAAATGTTTTCTCTTTGCTTATGTCAACATTATTTGCATCATCAGATGACCTGCCGTGCACTGACACAAAAAAATCTCTGGCTATCCCTCGGAATCGCCCGTATCTAGTTTACTGGAAAGGTTTTTTGTTTAAATCAGCATCTAAAATAAAATCTTCTATTTTGTTAAAAAAAAAAAATTTTCATTTTCCAGGGAACTTTTTCCACAATTATTCAAAAACAATAGAGTGGAAATAGTGCAGCGTGACCCGTAAACAAATAAACTTTGGCCTATATTGAAACTAACCAAATAACCTATATGTGTAAGATGTGTTTAACTTCAGTTTGTAAATTCCTCTTTCTGTCATCAACCCTCTCCAAATGAACAGAAGTGGCAGAGGACATGGCCTCGCTGGGATCTGCAGCCCTGCTCCGCTTGCGTTATCAGTGAGTCACTAACAATAGTTAGTCTGTGTGGTCTTCATACTTTCCTTAATAAATAAATTAGTCAGCTTTTTCCACCCACCTTTCAGCTCCCTTAGCTCCCTCTCAGCCAAAATCCTACATCTGCGCTCATACTTGAGTTGTGCCTGCAGTTGCTCTATTTTCATGAGGAGACTGATGGTGTCTGTTCTGATGCCTGGGCTTGCAACATTTTCTTCATCAAATTCAAGGGGTTCATGCTGCCAAATGAGAAAGCCAAGCAAATTTCAAGTATTCACACAGACAACTGTTGTTTTAATGCTCATTCATAAGCACAGACGCTCTCACCTCGTTGTTGAGGAAAGGTGAGTAGCCGGATTCATCAGCCATCCTGTACTTATCCTCCACTGGGTCACAGCCAAAGCCCTGCACATCAGGGCCCACTTTTATCATCTTGACTGACGGCTGTGAGAGAAGCGCTCCTGCGTCTCTCTTGGGTGGCATCGGGCTGAAGAGATCTGTGGAGAGTGACACCATCATGCATTTGCTTCTTTTTTTCTGTGCGAGGCGAAATAAAACTTTGAAGAAAAACTTTTTCATTCGCCTTGTTTCCCCCTTACAAAATGGAAAGTTTGTTCAAATTGCATCCCCTTCCCCCTCCCTCTCCCCCCCTCCCACCTCTCCCACCCCTCCTACTAGCCTCCAGCTGGACCACTGACTGACAAACACAGTCTCCCCCCCCCAACACATCTTCAAAAGTCTTCAATCATTGTTGTTACACGGTTCACGAGAGGCTCACCTGGCTGCTCAGCTTGATTTCAGGGATATACTGCACACACAGTTACAGAGGACACAGACAGCGCAGTAAATAAAAAAATACTGCGTAGTAGAGGAAGTAGTAGTACTACTGCAGTAGTACAGTAAATAGATCCTCGTACAATTACAGCTAATTTTTAACATCCGTGCAAAATGTTTCCGGTTCAGTAATTGTGAAATACTCCTCCTATGTATCTCACTTAATATTCAAGGTAGGCATGTGTATAAGATGACCCTGTTGAAAAAAACACAATTTTTACAATAATATCCGGAACAAAGGTGCGAAAATGAATTCCCCGAGGGAAGTATTTTGCCCCAGTACAGTTTCCTGCTCATCGACGTTCACAATTCAACCAATGAAAATGTAGGGTTTTGATGAAAGGCGGGACAATACGGAGCACGTGTGACTACCAGCCAATCGGCGTCTGCGTTCCTCAACGCCGACTTCTACCGTGTAGTTTGGTTGCAGTGAACCATGTGGGTCCAATGTTGACTTGCTGTCTAAGGGAAGTTGTGGAGCTAACTCTGCCTATCTACGGTGGTCGTTTGAATCAAACCCCTTCTTTTGGCGTCTCACAATGTCTTCGTCTTTCTTTATAAAGAAAAAAGAAACCCCTGCATTTATGAAAAGGGGAAAAAACACAACTGGACCAAAACGAAAGGTAAGTGAGCTGGCCTGTTAGCATCTTTCCTAGCTCCCGACTTACCTGATTTAAAGCTTGTCACGCTGTTAAAACTCACGACAAACCAATCTGTTTCTCTTCCTCTGCCGCAGGGCGATGTGGACTCAGTTGGAAAAAGCAAAGCTCCAGCAAAGAAATCATCAAAACACAATGAAGAGATTTCAAGTGACTCTGAAGCAGAAAGGTTCATTTCTTGCTCACTTTTCAGCTTTTTGTCAGAATTCAAGCACACAATCAAATCCAATGCTTTAAACTGGTTTCTTCCTCCACAGTCCTGTAGTGCCCAGGAAAAGGCAGGCCAAAGAAGAGACTGATTATGATGAAACACCTCAGGAGAAGAAGCTGAGATTAGCCAAGCTGTACCTCGATCAGCTGAAGGAAGAAGGTAAGCATGTTTCATGTATACAGACAAACTCTCCTATGTATCAACCAATATATATATATATGTGTGTATATATATATATATATATATATATATATGTATATGTGTATGTATATATTTATTTTGTGATGTGATGTCATTAGAGGAGAAGAAAGCAGAAGATGAGTCCTTCGAGACCGATCTGATTGCTGGCAGACTTCAAGAAGAAGTGGTAAGAGTATCTTCAAAGTACATTTTGTACTGCTCGTAACTTTACTTCTGTCCATCACTACCAAACCCCCTGAACTCTTACATATATATATATATATATATATATTTTTTTTTTTACAGTGAAGTTGCAGTTTGATCATGACATTTCTTTCCATGTGTCTTCTTAGTTAACAGCTTCCATTATCAAGCTTAGTGAAACTCTGAGCACTTTAATTGATCAGCACTAAACAAGACATGACTTACTTCCAGTTTTCCCCATTTTGGGAGGTCTGGTGATTTGTGCTGTGTTAAATCTAGTATTTGAAAGATCTTGTTGATCTACTGTTTTAACAGATTTTAGATTTGAAGGTTCAAAATTTTTGATCAGCCAGAATAAACTCTCTCTCTTTTTTTTGGGTGTAATAAAATTCACGTTCCTTGTTGTAAGAAAGCAGTCATTTTATTTTAAATTGAATGTGTTTGATTAATTGCCACACACTGCTCCTTGTTATTGATCGTGCTGTGACTGTCATTTTCAGCTCGAACAAAAAGGGATGCTTCAGCGTCTTCTTGCCAAAGAGGTAAGTGTGGTGTGCTTAATTCAATCCCCCCCCCCCCCCCCCCCCCCCCCGTGTCCTGTAATGAAGAAGGGGATGAGTCTTAAAAAGACAGACTAACATTGGTTGAATTTGCACTCTGCCTTTAGCTCATTCCACCAGATGCGTCAGAGATCAGACTGTTAAGAGGACACAAACTTCCAATCACCTGTTTGGTCATCTCCTCTGACGACAAGTTCATCTTTTCTGCCGCTAAAGACTGCTTCATCATCAAATGTAAGTAAACACTTGAACCATGTTAAATATCGTATGTTATATTTCAGAAAGATTAGTCATTGTTAATAATATTGTTCTTGTTCTGACGCTTGTGGTTTTAATTTATCGGTCTGAGTTCAGCATTTTTCTGATT
Source organism: Labrus bergylta (assembly GCF_963930695.1). Taxonomy (NCBI): domain Eukaryota; kingdom Metazoa; phylum Chordata; class Actinopteri; order Labriformes; family Labridae; genus Labrus; species Labrus bergylta. The sequence goes on along the minus strand of NC_089199.1, from coordinate 11,779,117 downwards.
TCTTTTCAGGGGATGTTGCGAGTGGAAAGAAGCTGCATACAGTACCTGGTGGAAGGAAAGGAACGGAGGATCGGCATGTAGGACACACAGCACATATTTTGTGTATGGCCATTTCATCCGACGGGAAATACTTGGTGAGTAGATCTCTCTCTCTCTCTTGCATACATTTGACAATTTAAGAAAACCAGTACATTCATATTTTGACAGCTGCCTCTCTCTCAATATTTTTTTTAGGCCACTGGAGACATGAACAACCTGATCATGATCTGGGAGGCGGAGACATGTAAACATCTTTATAAATTCACAGGACACAAAGGCCCTGTGTCGGTTGGTACTCCCTCTTTTTCTTGCTGTTGAATAGAATAATTCAATAGGTGTAGCAACTTTCTCTGTACTTCTGAAGTGCTCCAGTGAATTACATCACATGTCTTTCTCTCTCAGGGTCTTTCATTCAGGAAAGGAACTCACGATCTGTACAGCGCGTCTCATGATCGCTCAATAAAGGTGTGGAATGTGGACGAGAACGCTTATGTGGAAACTCTGTGAGTAACTGGTCAGGCAATGATTCCGCCGTGAAATACACATTGTGAATGTGCGACCTTAATTAAGATTGTGCCTTACTGTAGATTCGGACATCAGGACGCCATCACAGGGCTGGACAGCCTGAGCCGAGAGCGCTGTGTGACCGCAGGAGGGAGGGACCGCTCAGTGAGGGTGTGGAAAATAGCTGAAGAGTCTCAGCTGGTGTTTCACGGACACGAGTGAGTCTCTTGCTGTATCTCACCTGTTGTTTCTGTGACGATGTTTGAACCATTGAGGTCAGATGTTTCCAGATGTTGGCTTCTGTTTTCTGACCCACTTTAAAGACTGTGACGCAAAGTAACGGATGCATAGACACTTTGACAATGCTCAAGTATGGAAGCATACGTTCTAAATACTTTAAAGTCTAAAAGCAATCCAAAAATATTGATCCAATATGAAGTTTAGAAAATGATTGTTGCTGCAGGTTTGTATGTTTTACGCTTAAAGATTATATAAGGCGTTTTTTTTTAAAGATAGAAACTAGTCTTAACAGTAATTAGGATTCATTTTATTTTGGGCCTCTTTCATCCTGACACCCCGAGAATTTTGTAGAGAGGCACTGGCAGATGTTTTAGTTCTTAAAATCCTGAAATTGCTAAAGAATTCTGTTTATGTTAAGTGATTCACAAACCAACGACTCCGAGCGCTGACTCCACATCCTCACTCTCTTCCGTTTTTGAATATCAGCTACTTTTGTATTAAAATGCCTTCTTTAAAAGTTGGAGCCAAACCCCCCCCCCCCCCCCCCCACCCCCCACCTTGTTATCCTCTGCCAACACATTTGCTGACTTCCACTGCACATCAACTTCAAAATGAAAAAGTAAGCGCTGACACCAGTGGCCTCCTTGTTTACGTGTTTATCGTGCGACAGCTTGAAGAGTGAAGTCTTTGTTATTGTTTTTTTGCACGTGGACGTTAAAGGCTTTGACAGGGTCGTCTAATATCAGACACTTTTAAAATCCAATGTGAACAGCCAAACAAAATAAAAACATGAGTGAAGCTCTTAAGCTTACAGCGTTAAGAATATCTCAGAGTATTGTATAAGCATCTTGATAGCTCCAGACATCAAGTAATAGTCAATAAACCAATCACATATCAGGTCAAAACAAATAGTCACTACTGTGTGCAGCAGATTAGAAACAAACCAACTGATGAACAATTCAAGGAACTGATATCAATCCAGCAAATTTCTGTTTTACTGTAACTGGTATCAAGTGTGACTGACAGTTTTGGTTGTCCCTAGCAACAGGGGGCACAGTGTACAGTATAACATACATCAATGTGAGATTAAAGAGTAAAATATCATTTTCTGTTATTGAGCTAGTTCATGTTGGCATCATTTCTTACTTTGCGACTGTTCTGTCTTTGTACAGGGGTTCAATTGATTGTATCCAGCTCATAAATGAAGAGCATATGATCACCGGAGCTGATGATGGGTGAGACATTTACAGCTTTTACGCTCGTTTATTTTTTTCCAGTCTTCTTCTAACTCTTTTAACATATCCTTTTATTTATCTCTTTTTTTTTTTTTTGTGTGCCCTCCCTCAATGATCTAAATGGCATCAGCTCTGTGTCTCTTTGGAGTGTCAACAAGAAGAAGCCTCTCAGCACAGTGAAGCAGGCTCATGGTTGCCATGGTGATGCAGGGCTTGAACAGCCTCACTGGGTCGCTTCGGTTGCGGCGCTTCAGAACTCGGATACCGTAGCCTCAGGTGCCTCCGGCTGTGAGAGTCCTTCTCCTTACCAGCTTTCTAACCACACACAAACACACTCTTCATGATATATAGGGCACACTGAGTTAAAGACTTCACAGTTTTATTTTATTAATGAACGTTTTATTGACATGGTTGATAGATTTAGTCCTCATTAGGTATCCTATGCACTCATAATTAGAGACGTTGTAGCAGTTATTTTAGCTAAGCGCTTCTTTTTTTTACTGCTTTATTTGGTTGTTAAAGTTTGGTTGTTTTCTTCTGTGCAGGTTCACACAACTCTCAGGTGCAGCTGTGGAAGTGTGGTCAGAATTACAGAGGACTGGAGCCTTTATTCAGCATACCTGTGGTGAGCTCTTACTCCCTCTCCCCTCCCTGTTTAAAAAGTCACTTTGACACAAGAGGGTTTTTTTTGTTTGTTGTAACTAATTATACACATTATTTTGCAACTAAAATAAATGGCTGTCCTGAAATGTCTCATTGCATCTCTTCCTCTCGCTTTCTCTCCCAGCCTGGCTTCATCAACAGTCTGAAGTTTTCCAGCTCCGGTCAGTTCTTGGTGGCAGGAGTTGGACAGGAGCACAGGTAACTGAACTAATGATCATGTTTCCATAGAAACTGCCTGTACGCATCTGATCAATTCCTAAATGTCAGTGCAGGTTCATGTTCAGTGAATAAATTGTCCACTAGATGGCGGTGTTCTCATTTGTTCTGCGTTCTCTCAGACGACATGATAACAAAGACATTCAACAACAGATTTATTGACCTTGTAAGATTTACATTTTTAGGGTTTTTTGAAGTTTATTTTTAACTGTTGGTAAATATATTTTTTGAATAACAGAACTGTACGTATACTGGCGTACTGTTGATAAATGAAAGTCAACAAAATACAAGAAGACAAGTTTAAATTTCAGAGGTTGTTGCTGCTGTGGTTCGGCAGTACATGTTGAAGACTTCTGGATGTCTCATTTAAAATGGCCAAAGCATGGATAAACCAAACCAGTAAACTTTGGAAGAAAATGGCAAAAAAAAACAACACAATTTTTATGATCATATTCAATTATTTGTACCTGGAATAATGATCCGAAGTGAATTTTGTATAACCAAATAGCCTTTTTTTTAACCTTGCATTGGATCAAAATTATAAATCCATTCTTTATGCTACAGATCAAATTATCAGATAATTCAGATAATTATCAAGTGGAATAACTTATTGTCAGTGACCTTTAGGACCTTTTCATATCCACTGTTAACCACATTGGGGCACACAAACGTATAGTAATTTGACCTCAAATGGATTTCGAGGGTTCCCAACTGTGGTTTAAAACAGGTTTTATGACGATGGGATGTTTTTTCTGCTTTCTAAAGTTAATAAAGAAACGGCTGATAAAAATCACAACCGGCAGTCTGATCATAACCTGAAGTTTATTGTGCCTCCAGCCTTTTCCAGAAACTTCTGCAACCAGCATTATCAGACAAAACTGTTCAGGCTTTTGAACTTCATAGTCCAAAACCACTTCTTTTTAGCAGATCAGAGCTTGAAGTTTACTATCCACTAAAGACATTTTACATTCAATGCAACGCAGCGTTAATGACTGATTACAAACTGATTCATTCACTGATTTTTCACGAAGAAACAAGAGGCTTTGAGGCACTGATAGAAGAGTTCACAACACATTTAGGATATGAACATTTGAGCTGCAGTTTCTTGGTCCATCAGTGTAAAAAAAAAAAAACAACCAATAAGACAGCAAAGGAGAGTGGAGTACAAGCTTTCATCTCATCTCCACTGTGTTTCTGTTTTTGAATTCCATCGGCATGATGTGGACTTTTTGTTTGTTTCTCTGCAGGTTGGGTCGATGGTGGAGAATAAAAGAGGCCAAGAATGGGATATATGTTATTCCTCTGAAAAGAAAACCACCTAATCCAGAGGAAGCCAAGATAAATGAATAGTGGACTGTTAAGTGTTTTTTTTCTTTTGTAAATTAAAGATTTAAAAACTGCGTAATGTGTAATTTTGTATCCTCCTTCGTAAGAAAAGAACGTGCATATTTTCAAATAAAAAAAGTCAGTAATATGTGTATGAAAGAGTTCTGTGAGAGTCTCTCCTGTGAATGGTGTTCTTTAATTGTTGAAGAAACCTCATCAGCTTTAGTGAAACAGGCTGCAGTATGTGCATGTTGGGCTTTGTATGGATTCATAAATAACTGAGGCTGTGTTGAAGGAGTCTGTACATCCTGTCTGAGCTGACAAAAAGTCAAGAACAGAAGATCCAAACTTTAGTTTCTAATTAGGTAGCTCTCAATTATTTGAGAAATATTGTGAAAGTGTCTCTTTATTGAGTAGATGACATTTTCAAAGCTATTAGGAGCTGCTTAAAAAAGAGTATCCTTTGTATTTCGATTTCCTGCAGAGTCTTTTCAATTTTGCAATATGTCAGGGTGCTGGGGGCCGGGTGGTTGGCACGCTCACCCTGTGTTAGGAAGCTGTGGCCTCTTAAACAGGTAAAAGCCTTGATCAATTTGTTTAAGTTTTGCTGCAGGTTTCATTTTTTCCCTTTAGGTAGGTTTCCTCTGACTGTACTTTAACTTTATTTCATCTCATAAACCTGCTCATGATATGGTCGTAGGAAATGGAAAGTAGGAAAGGAAAACCATCTTGGCCTTTTTTTGACTTTAACTTTTTGTCATGAATGTAACTTTTGTAGGTTTTCTTGGTGTTCATTTAACTGGTAGCAACAGATGAGGCAAACCGTGGGCGGGTTGTTTGTGGATTGTTATAATAATTTAATATCAGGAATCTCTGCTCTGTAATGAAGATTAAAAGTGACTTTTCGATGAATTCTTTCTATTGGCACTGTACATAAATGACTGCACATCTCAACCTATAATAGAGAGATAACTAGAGCTTAGACATATGAACACAAAAGACAAGTCTGTGTATGAGAGCAGTCATGAGAGAAGTCTGTAACACAAACTTATCGTTCTCGTGTTGTCCCTTTTTAAGTTGAAAAAGTTTAGAACATTCAAATTTAAGTGCATTCAACTAAAATGACAGACACTTATGCGTCAGTTATTTTTTTGTGCAAAATCAAACACTTATAGGATCTGAAAAGCTTGATTATAAGAACTGAAGTTATGAACCCAAACACATTGGTATTTAATATTTTAATAATAAAAAACATTTTATTTACATGAATTACAGAAAAGCACACATTGTTATACCGTTACACACATGTCCTTTATATTGTCTAGTTGCCTACTTTTCATCACATTTACTATGATTAGTCACATATTTTAACAGAAGGGCTTAATTTATTTCATAGCATATTTTTTATGTCAATGTCTACAACATTTGGATATAATCACAGCACTGTAAGGACAAGATAAGAACAGCTGTTTGCTTTGTTTAACACTATTTGCTTCACAAGCACCCATTTGACAACAAGACTGTTTAGGACAAGGCACGGTGCATTTAATCACATCTATCTGTAAACCAAGGAGATCACAGCATATTAAATCTATACAAAAAAAGGCTTTACAATTGGTACATACTGCTCGCTGTGGGAACACCGTTTAGCTTTCACAGTTAGAGTTAGCTTTGCTGCTGTCAGTCAGTCTACACACACAGAGTTATCTCTCTGCGCCATGTTGGATAGCAGGAGGGCTCCAGCACAACCAGCTTTGTTTCATGGAGGGATGACTGATGATGGGGTTGGTCTCTTGTGCTTTGAGAGAAAACCTTTTTCACAATGAGGATGTTGTCGAGTCCACCACCTCGCGGCCATTACAAACTGCTGGCACGTAGTTAGAGGCTGATCCTGGGAGAGTAAACACAACAAAGTTAGCCAGGCCAGAACTTTTTCACTGGTGGAAAATACAACTGTATACCAGAGATAATAAAACCCACAGGTCTATGGAGGTGGAAGGTAGCAGACAGGTCTGTGCTTGTTCCTTTCGCAGTTTCGTCGGATGTCGGTTAACATCCAAACTATTCTCACAGGGAGTTAAATAATTAAGTAACTACACTTATTAAATGAACTGTTGTTTGAGTGCTTCTGTATTATGCTATTGTACACCTATTCCACTAAATACTACACATACATAGAATGTTTTTCGCAGCTCTTTTACTGGAACTCCCTATCAGAAAAATAAACAATCAGCTCACAGAATATTTTTCATTGTAACGGTTGAACTACTTAAAACTTATAGGGACTAACACTCTAACACGATCAAATGAACACATGAATCAATCTGTAAGAACAACCCAGAAAACTATACTGTAAGCAAAAGAACAAAGACAGTGGCATTTTGTTTGAATAATAATAAACTACCTACCTTCTTTTATTTTGAAATGCAGAAATGCTTTCACTTTATTTCGATATTCCTACAGAGTCATATTTCTACTTCAATAAAAGCTCAGAACTCTCCTTCCACCAGAGCAACACCATCAGAGTCTCATTCATGATACAATCATTTCTGATGTATTTAGTCTTAGTGAAGCATGAAGCAATCATGTTTACATGAGTGTTTATCCTTAACACTATAGGAAGAGTTGTGTCTTGTATTTTTGTGCTTAACGATTCTGAGAATGTAAGAGTGACACTTATTTGCACTATGCAAACTTTGTTTGTGTTTATTTTTGGAGTTAGTTCTCTGAATTATTTGTCAGTTAATTAAAAAAGCTTAAGATAAGACTTGTCAACATGAAAATAAATTTAATGACTGGATTTTAATTGCTCAGCCTCAAGAACATATATTACTTTTTTCTTTTTTTTTCATTCTGTGGTTTCTCTGCTCATAGTCTGTAGTCCATCCACCAAGTCATTATCTATTCAGCTTATACTATTAAAGGTTGTGGGTGGCTGGAGCAGATCACAGCTGTCATTTAGTGAGAAGCAGGGAACACCCTGGACAGGTGCTTATAGACTTGCTTCACCAAAAAAATGTAAATGTATGTCTTGAAACAAATGCACAGTGTATCATACAGTACGACATTTAAACATTATGAAATGCAGCCAGTCTGCCGTGTATGTCAAGTTGCCACCCTCTTGTTAAATGTAGTATTATAACTTTTATCTGTCCAAATTGTGATAAAAATAAACAGTCAAAAACACATTTGTCTCGGTGCGTTCCTAATAATGACCAGTACTTTATAGAGAAATGAGAATGAGATACAGTGGATGTTTGTACCTTTGGAGTAGCTGGAGCTGGGGGCGGAGGCCGAAGCAGACACTGTGGCACTGAAACGGTTGGCCGTGACTCTGAGTGAGGCCACGTTTTTCTGGGGCTGAAACAGGATGATGTGAATTTTCGGAGCAAAGAGGCAACCGAGTACCACGGAACCACTCAGACTGACTGAGATACACATGGTGGTGGTCTGCACCTGTGAGGGGCAGAGAGAGTGATGAGTATGTCAGCCTGCACTTACATTTCCTCCTTTTTGTCTTCAAAAGGACGAATGAAGTTTGCTCAAAGACCACCTGGCAGGCACACACACACACACACACACACACACACACACACACGCGCGCGCACACACACACACACGCACACACGCGCACACGCACACCTGCAACTTACAGCCTTTGATCAAAACTGTTTTCTCACAGTTTTTATTCTTTTTCTCCTTGAATTAGGCAAAGATCTATGATTGAATGGGATTAATTCCTTCTTTTCACTATCTTGGATTCCAAAACCCTTAAACCAGTCTGTTCTTTCCCTGTTAATAAAGCCTCTCACAAAAATATCTTCCTTTTTATCGTATATATGTCTTTCAACCCCTCTTTCTCTCATCATGCCTTGCTCTGAATGGGGGGGGGGGGGGGGGCTAAATTGTCTCCCTTTCCCTACAATGTTGTGTTCACTCAGTTCTAAAACTTAGTTTTCCTGCATTATTTCCCTGTTATGTCTTTGGCTTCTACTGGCTAATTAATTTTTTCTTGACTGCAAATTTCATTTTCTTGTTTTGAAACCATTTAAATGAGCCAATATTTTAATTTATGATCATTAAACACAAAGGAAATGTTTGTGTTATATTGAACCTAGATGATACAATATCAGGTAGTGTGTTTTAATTGTATTCAGTCACTTTAAAACATACCACATTTCCTTTATTTGCCCTAAGTTGTATCCCAGAGTCATTCAAGAAAACTATCAGAATACCCTAATGTTTAATGAGTAACTATTCCAGGATTTCCATTTCCACTTTGAATTATTTATGCATGTGTGAAGTTTTCATTTATGTATGTTAGCAATTCAAATGGTGTATCTGTATGTGCATGAGAAGGAGTGTGATAAGAAGAAGAATGTGGAATAAGCTCAGCTGGCTCTCCTGTAAAGCTCGAGCTCTGTTAGTCATATTTCAGCTGTTAATGTGAGCTGACTGCTGGGGTCATCTTCCTGAGAACCACCTCTTCCCACCCCAACAGTCACCCCTGCAGTCCAGGAACTTCTATTTGCAGAATCACAGCATGAAGTGAAATCCCTCCTAAACCTATTTCACAACAACAACGTAGCAGAAATATGAGAAGTCCTCACACATCCAAGCTTTGGCCTGAAGTGGTGAAAACATTGCAATGAAAGCTATTAATATTACTTCGACTGTCTTCTATCTGCAGGTACTCATCTATCTCAGGCATGAAGATGTCTTTCTGGCAGCTGTTTAAACCATTCTTTATACAAACAACAACAGAAATAAAAGGGCTTACTTTGTGAGTGATAGCGCACTAAAAATGGGCAGCACAGAACACCAGGTTATTTACTTAATTTAAATCTCCTGTTAAGAGTTTAAATCTGTAATGAAACAGACTGAAATCAATATTGAGGCATCGACATACAAAAGCAAACCAGACCATCACAGAGATTATTTATTATACTATATTGAATTAATTCTAATTTCTGTAACTGCTGTGACGGGGTCAGTGTCCGATGAGGGGATGACCAGTATGCTGCAGATACAGACCAATTAAAGAAGGATGAGTTTTTCATCAATAAACACTACTTACATACTGTTTGTACAAGACATGATCAGTAGAGTTAGGTAATCATCCCGCTTTGTCCACAGTTGGTGCTGTGTAACTCTCTTTATGTTTATTTCACATTTTTTATTGTAATTGATTTTTATTGATCTGTGTAAATATAAATGTGTTACTTTTCATCAAAAAAATAAATGCATTATGTAAAAAGACTTCTAAAATAAATGACACCTTAGACTTGTTGGTTCCATCTGTGCAATCCTGAGTTCTTCATTATTCACTGGGCAACAAGGTCAGCCTCTTATTAGAATATTTCTGTGCTGTCCAACCCTAATTTGAAATGTGGCGATAGAACCCACAGACATTATTATTGGTGTCACACGGAACCAAAGCATCAAGGTCTCTGTTGCAGTGCCAGACCTCTTATTCATTCAATTAGCGCGAGTGCGTCCTCTTCAGCATGAAGCCTCATATTCTGCAATGTTTAGCCGATTTCATACATCCCACTGAGGATCAGGAAAGGTGAAGGTTTTTTGGTTTCATCATTGGGATGCAAGAAATAGTGATCACTACAGACATGAAAAGCCTCAGGTACCTCATGATGATACAAAGCTTGTGTGATCCTGGACCTCCCCCCATCTGTTTGCACAACAAAGGCCTTGTTGAAACCCCAAACCAAACCCTTTGGCAGTACCCTTGAGTGTGCCTAAGGGAACAGCACTCATAATTTACATGGTCTGTCAGCTTTATGCCCCTTTTTTGTCTTATCTGTCTTATTGTAAACTACATAGAGAAGCAAATGCATTTATACTTGCAGCTATACAATTTGACATTGAAAAAAAAAAGTTATGTATTTAAATGTCTGCTCTATTTGGTAATCCATTCCAAAGCATTTATACAACATCTTTTGAGTAATGCAGGGTAAATGCAAAATTTGTGTAAAGGCTAAAGGCTGCAAAACATACCCCCCATGAGACAACTCTGCAGCAGCATACCAGTTCATGTATTACTAGGACTTCTATGGGTGATTTAGCTTTTGAATTGTATAACAAAACCTCTAATTTATCTCAAGAATTTATGTTTCCCTCTCAATGTGTCATTAATCATTTAGTAAAACTATGATTAAATGAATCAGTTTGACTGTTATTAATTATTTGCATCTGTATATTCCAACTTGATCCATCTCTGGCGTCTTTGTTCTCGCCTTGAAAGATCCTTCAACCAACATAAAAGGAAAGCTCGCTCTTTCATGGGTTTGGGTAACACTGATCAAATAGAATCTTAAAGTGACACCTTCTTCTTCAGGAATGCTGAACACACTAGGGATAGTCATTTATAGACTTTGTTTATGTTATTCTTCAACAGGGGGCTTGAACAATTCCTCGAAAAAATCTGTTATCATTATGCAATTTAATGACTTTATAAATAGCATTTTCTTGGTAGTTACCCTGTAGTCGCTTGCAGTGACATAGAAGATGGGCTGGAAAGCGAGCCAGATGATGCAGGTGGTGTACATGGTGAACCCAATGAACTTGGCCTCGTTGAAGTTTTCAGGGCACTTTCGTGTCTTGAAGGCGTAGACAGTGCAGAGGATGATGAGGATGCAGTTGTAGGTGAGGGACATGAGCATACTGGAGTCCTTGCTGTTGCACTTAAGGGTGACTACATCTCTCCTCTCCGGGCTCAACTCTTTCCTCACCCCTGGCACCTCCACCAGCAGCCAAATAACAGCCACGAGCAGCTGGCACGAGATGAGAGCACCGCAGATTGCTACCTGTGAGGCAGGGCTGATGAAGCGTGGCCGTTGGGCTCCATCCTTCACCCCGCTGAAGATTCGAGCGATTCGGTTGGTCTTGGTTAGAAGAGCTGAGTAGCACACTGCAAATGAGGTGCCCAGTCCTAGGCGTCGTAGGGTGCAAACAACAGTGGAAGGTTTGGTGATGTAGATAAAGGTCATCAGGTAGCACATCAGCACTCCCAACAAGAGGATGTAGGAGAGTTCACGTCCGCTAGCTTTTACAACAGGTGTCTCATTGTGCTTGAAGAACAGGCCAATGACTGACAGAGTGCAGATAATACCAAGGCAGGAGATGGTGACGGGTCCAATTGCCCAGGCATCCTCCCATCGGATATATTCTTCAGGCAGATCGTAACATCCAGTCAAGTTTGCCAGGGGCCACTGACCAAAGCTGCAATCGGCGCAGGTAAACTCATCATGCAGGTATTGGTAGGGCTGACAAGGGATACAGATCCAGCAGCAAACATCCCCAGGCTGCATACTCTTGACCTCATTCTTCCTGCAGGGGTCGCTGCACTGGGAGGTGGGTGGTACTTCCCCTCGCCAAGGTACCAGGGAGGTATTCAGAGTTAGGTTCTGGTCCCAGTAGCCGACTTTCTTGTAGATGAACTTCCCGTCTTCTTGGTGGTAATGAAAGATGTTGTAGCGACTGATGCTGTCGCCGAAAGAGTCGAAGCGCACCATGTTTTCTGTGTCTGCTGGTCTGAAGGGAGCTGGTAGGAAGAATAAAAGATCAGGAATGTTTACTTAAGGCTATGAGATTGCCATATAAAAGTGAATATTAAAAATTATTCATTGCTAAACTGACCTTCAAACTTGGTCTTCAAGATGAACTCTTTGTAGAATCTTTTTCCGTTGCCTGGTTTCATTGCATCACAGACCTTGGATGTGTTTGAGCACACAGCTTGCCTCATGTTGTGCAGAGCATAGGCCATGGCATAGACGGCATTAACCACAAACATGATCTTAGACTCCTGCTCAAAAGTTCCATCTCGTAGGCTGTGTTCACTGCAGCCAGGTTCCTGCAGGCTGCAACCAAACCGGTGTTCCCAGAACTCTTTAAACCAGGGGTTCCTCATGTTGGTGTAGGGGTTCAGCTTGGTGAAGTAGTCTTCAAATTCTCGTATTGGGTAGGAAGCTAATTCAATAGTAAAAGCCCGGTCTGCCGCAGCCTCACTCCCTCTCACCACACTCTCCTGTGCTCCCCATCCATCACTGGCTACCCAGGTGAAGCTGACATTCATACGAGTAGCAGCAACCAGCAGCTCACGGGCGTCTTCGCTGCGGGTGAACAGGATCACCACCTTTGCGTTGGACTTCTGCTGCAGAGAACGGATCACATTGTCATAGCTCTGGCGGTTCATGGAGCGGCTCACTTTAGCTGAAGTGGCGATGCAGATTTGGCGAGTGCGGGCTTCCTGCTGGAAGGCATCGATTCCAGTCTCACCATAGTCACCCTCTGACGCTACTGTTGACACGTAGGTCCAGTTGAAGAAGCGCAGGATCTCAGCTATGGCCTTGGCCTGGTAGAAGTCCGGAGGAACAGTGCGGGCAAAGTAGTCATAGCGGGTCTTATCGCTGAGCTTTGAACTGGTTGAAGCATAGCTTATCTGAGGGATCTGGAATAATCGCAGGAGATTGGCCACCTGGAAAAACATAAAGAAAAATATTTAACGAGGAGGGTTTTTATTTAGCCCAGCTGATATATTATAATATACATGATACATCAAGATAATGTTGAAAACTTGCCGGCACTTGGCACTCCTTACATATAGGAGACATGGAGAACATCAGCATTCTTTCTGTGTTGTTTTTTGGGCAACCAAATCCCTCTCCTTTTCCACTGTCTAGGCCTCCACACTCTCATAAAAAAAATAATTAAACCTTAAGCAGGGTGTGCCAGTAGTCCAAAACAGATTCCATAGCAGGCCAGAAAAACAAACCATTAAGCTGAAATACTGTATTAGTACAGCTTAAATGTTAAATTTGATGATAATTGCCTGAGGAGTTGTCAAATTATTGAGATTTTGTCCATGATTGTATTTAAATAATATTGGGGTAGAGTAAAACCGTTGCAATTGTCAATGTTTCAACATTGTCATCGTTAAAATAGCCACTGTAACTGTTCCAAAGATTATGTCATTAAAAATGTTATGAATTTCAAATCCCCTAACTTTTAAGATTCATACTTCTTAGTTTATATATATTCATATTGTCTGTATGTGAAGCCATTAAAGCCTGTGAGGATAATGGTCTGACATTTTGGAAATTGAAATTTTAATGATGAGAGATTTATTTAGCATACAGAGATCTGAGTGAAAAAATATATATATTTTAAACCTAGTTTAAAGTGTGATTGACAACTTCCCTCCCATCAAAATGGTGCATGTGAGGATCAGCGTAGTGCAGCTCTAAACAGTATGTTTGAGTTGTCTTTGACAGAATAAAGGAGGAAGAAGAAATCCTGCTGTCTGAAATATTTCAGTTGGTCAATAAATGGAGTGTTACAAAAGGCTTTGCTATCACTATCATAGTTATCAGACATGTAGCTGAGATGCACCTATTTGTTCTAATAGCTATGCAATGCCAAAAGATGGAAACCTGAGATGATTTAATTCACATAAATCTTGTAACAAATACTCAGGTGTAACCACAACTTAAACTCAATATCAGGAAAGGTTACAAAATGTAGGGGTCAAATTTTGGTTATGGATTAAAACTTATTTCGAATATGTTTCCGTAGCTCATTGTGTACACACTGTAAACACTAAATTACATTGTAAGCGGTATTTTGTAGCTCTTTATCAAAAACAGGCTTTAGAGTGCAGAGCTGCTGTTTCAGCTCTGTGGAGTATACAGGCTGGCATTGACAGCAGCAAATATCTAATGTTCCTCAATTTCAAATGCTGGGATACACACCAGATTTTGTCACAAATGCTTTCACAGTGCCAGATAACCCCAGTAACAGAGATACAGAGAGTTTTATTATTGTGTTTTATCTAAAGGAAAGTTAAAGCCATGCTGCCAAGTCATACAGAATCCCTTGTGCCAGTCATCATGATGCCCAGCTAACCGAGACAAACACACAGATTACCTTGTGGAGATGATAGTTTGTGGTGCTGTGTCCAGCATGGATGATATTGTTTAACTGAAAACTCAGTGAGGCACCCATGCTGGACACAAACCTGCTAAAATGTTTGTGTCAGAGTCATAAAACCACAGCAATTATTTTCCCACACAGCATTACAAAGATAAGTATGACAGAGAGCTGGCAAAACTTTGTCATTTTACAGGATTCCTCGTGAGACACAGTGGTGATTAGTGAATTCCCATGAGCTTCAATATGACTGGCCAACCTCCTCCCTCTGGCATCATTGTATGCCTGCAGGCTTTCCAAACAATAGCACGCCTATGGTTATAATTGGAACCTTCCTTACTCACACTTACTCCTATTAAAACAATGATTCTCTGTTTCAGCACTCTCATTACAATCCACAGAGCTATTGCTCCTTTCTGCTACATTATTTATCTCAGGTAAATACTGTAATTGCAAAACGGCCACAGTTTCTGCATGTGCTGTATGCCATGAACATGTTACTCGAGAATCTATTTTTAGTCAGGCCAGAGGCATGGCTCAAGGGTGACAATGCCAGTATGTCAGTTTGATCCATCACTTTGGTCGAGTTTAAGCTATTGACTAATCAGATCAAATCTCATAACATTGGAATTATAGCTTCACGGCTCCTTAGTGGTGGTCCCTTGACCTTCCATTAATGTTTCGATCAGGTCAGTATCTTTTGACAGAAATGAATTGACCACCTGATAGAGGTGATAGTTGAGCTATGAGAGTCCCCAACTCACTTGGAGCAGCACATCAGTTGTCTTCAGGGTGTCCCTGAAAGCAACATGTTTTTTTTTACTTTGCTTGTTTTTTACTCTTGACAAAAGGTGTTTCAAATATGTTTGAATCTCACCATCAAATAGCCATTTGATACTAAGGAGCTTTTCTTCAAAGCATACAGAGAGACAGAGTTTGAGAAGGATTTCCTTCCTTTAAATTACGTCCACATGACGTGATATTTGTATTTCAAGCATTTTTTTGTAACTTATTGGACTGAGACAAACCGAGGAGACAACTTGCCCATGCAATTGCAATGCAAACATATTCAGTTTTGCCACAGAAATTGGGGACATTAACCCTGATCTACGATCAACTGTGAATTTAACCTCCTCCAGTGAAACAACCCCAAAGACTAACTCAAGCAGGCGTACTCTAAGCTCTTGAGGGGATGAATGGAGTAAATATGATGTATTCAGACAAGTGCACTTCAGACAGCAGTCCTCTCTACTGTAGGATATAGGTCAGAGGTCTCATTATATTAACCCAATGAGAGACCGGATTTTTGTTGTGAACCTATAGGAGAGCTTGAGTAGATCCTTCAGTGTATTGATTCATCCATATTCCCTGGTATATACAGTATTTTGTATGCAGCAGGCTAACATATGAGCTGCCACACAGGCAGTCAGTCACACTTGCATGGTAATAAGGTGATTTCCTCATGCAGGGTTTTCAGACAGGCAGTTGGCCTTCATCAATAGATTCTAGGAGAAGCCTGACAGCGCACCTTTCAGGACGGCACTGGAGTGTGTGACAGTAACCGTCTGTTTGTCCTCATGCGGGTTTCCTTTCACTCTCTCCATCGACCAGTCAGATAAGAACACAACAACAGCAGTGCCTCTGGCGTAAATACATTTTAAATTGCACAAGTTTCCAAAAACTTCCAACTGTGCATTTTGTTTCTTTATTAAATCCCCCCACTGTCGAAGAACTAACCTTTATCACAAAAAACATACATACCTTGAACTGTGGACTTTCACCTAGCCCTTACAGTAAAGAAGCAAAAACATTTAGCTTGTTTGGATTTGACTGCAGTAATTTGAGGCACCAATTAGGACCACTTCATGGTCCACTGGTTTAAAATCCAAAAATGGTCTCCAAATGTAAATGCTCTGTAAATTCCAGGCTCTTCCATATTATTTTAGTTTATATCATTTTCATCTTAAATTTTTGTAACTCATTTATTTTATCCTATCTAAAAGCTTTGATGGCTATGCAAATCACTTGAGTTGCCTTGTTATTGAAAGGTTTTTTTAAATTCTCAGCCTTGCTTATCACCTAAAGAGGAAGACTATCAGTCTTAATTTTTAATTGGGCCATTTCAAGAAAAAAAAAATATCTCAAGAAACTGGACAACTTTTACTCAAAAATGTGTTTTCTCATATTGTTGCTTCCCTCGGATATTAAAACCCTTGATACAAAATTATGTTGTGCAGCGTATTATGTATGCATTACGTGCAGAGTTGGAAATTATAAATCTCCACATTCATCTGCTGAGAAAAGGTTTCTATCTGCTTATATAGATGCTCTTATTCTGAGCATAGTATTGAAAAATATCTTAAAACAAGGTTTGGTCACCTATGACTTTGGTGTAGTACTCTGCTGTGAACCTCGACTGCAGTAGTGAGTAATATGACAGCTATGAAAGATGTAAAACATCTCAAGGTAGATTGAATGAAGTGAGCGCTGAGAATATATGTCTATTCACTCTCATAAATATTAAATTGAATGCTTGGTAGGTTGTGTATAAGATGCACTATGTGGAGCAGTATTGTGGGATTCCATGCCAGTGTTCCTTCAAAAGAGCATTGAGGAAATATATGAGACAGCTGGAACGCAGGCAGCCTCTTACTCATGTGTCTGTCATGGTTTTTTTTTTTCAACATGGAAAGTCCATCTGTGTGTCCCTGAGGTCCCTGTCAAGCTGCGCCCTACAGTAGATACAGTAGATGGCATGCAGAGGAAAACTTAAGGACGTGCAGTTCACCAGCACTTACTCGTGCTAAAGGTCCAGAAATACATTTGATGCATAATGGACAAAATGCACATTGCAGGTAAGTGTTTGAGTTGTGCTGAACGTGACATTTGCTATTAATATCAAAACCTGAAATGCAAAAAATAAAATGTAAGAGGTGAATCATGGTGTTTCAAGGTGTTTCTCAGGAGAGCTGTTTCAATACCATTACCATTATTCCACTGATACAGCCCAAAGTAAGATATCAGGTATCCATCAATGGTTACCATGTATCTGGTGTGGCCAGTGCAGGTAATAATGCGTTACTGTACGCTACAATTTTCATTAACAAGTAGTCTTTCTAGATACTTTTCAAATTCAAACACTGTTAGAATTACAGAACCATTTAAAGCACTCTTGACTCTTTACTTTAGGCTACGTGAAATAGCCGACAACAACAAAAATTTAAGGTTTATTGACACTCATCCAGTGGGCCAGGTTACGCTAACATCAGCACAATAGTGTCCTATGAGAAAAAATTTCAAGGGCAGTAAACACACACAGGCTGATGATCATTCAGGAGAGCGATTTCTGTCTTAAATATACCAACATTATTTTTCCCCGCTCCAGTTAAATGACAAGGAAGGAAAACTTTACCCACCACCAAGAATAGTCATTTTGATCTCATAAAGCACCGAGCTAAACAACAACCTACCAAACTAGTTGTCAGAGAGCCCGGTGCTGCAAACTCCGGAGACCCTGGTGCAGATCATGTTAGCTTGGCAGACCAAGGAGGATCAACACCAAATCAACAGACAAAGCTTGAATATAAATCATCGCCACCTCAGGACTGAACAGACAGATAAGCATGGTATGTTGTTGACGACATGACTCATATCAACTGTTGAGTCTGTTTCCTTCAGAGAACTGATATACCTTCATATTGAAATGGCTACAATGTTATGAAAGTTGTTTCCTCTAACACTGCCACAACAACAATACATAATGTGTACATTAATATGAGAATTGAAGCAAAAAACAAACGCTTTAGTTACTCAGGAGGATTTCAGGGGCAGTCCTCCTGAAACTCACGAGAAATGATCAGGAGTGCATATGTGAAAACAGCTTGAGTTTATTTCAGGCAAAACAAATATGAATACAAAGTTCTTCTGGATTGTGATTTCATCCAGGGTCGATTCTTTCAAATAGAAACTTCAAGATAAGGAAAATATGCATAAAAAAATGCATAGTCTGTTTAATTGCTATGCTGCTTTATCATATATCTGTTGGCTCAGCCACCCATCTGTTCGTCAGCTGATGAGGATTACTTTAGATTTGAAGAAGCTTTGTTGGATCCCAGAACACCCCAACTCAGTCTGGCACCACCAAGTCTTAGACAGGGAATAGGGGAACACATGAAGACAACATTTTACAAGTTTTATTTAGTGATTTGTGCTTTCAGAAGTGGTTTCTTGCTACATGTGTTTATTGTATAACTACAGTTTATCAATCTGCTCCATACAAATTGTACATCATTTTGGTTGCCTGGCAACCCGACAGTGACATCATTCATCCAAGAAGTCAAGTCTTAAATACATAACTCAACTAATAAAATGAATATTGAAATTTTAGCATTGAAATGTCTTATTATAATTTGAAAAGTTATCTGGTAAAAAAAAAGAACTTATTCTAGTCATAGTGGTAGCCATATGTTGAACTATCTAGTGTCATTTTTGCAACAATGTTATTAATGAGGTATTTATAGTGAAAGTATTGTTTTCACTTTAATTTCTGGTTTTGCATTACGATTCTAGAAATGATCTCCATGTGAGACAACAAATAGAGAAGAAAAGAAGGGTGTAAGGTCAAAGTGGTCTTGACCTCTGACCAGGGGTGTGTCTAGAAAGATGGCCAGGGGTGGCTTGGGCCTCCCTTGGAATCTTATTGGCCTCCCCAGGTGCCAGCCCAAAATCCTTAACTATGATTGGCTATGTGCCTTGCCAGAAGTGTTTTGTTGAAATACAAGGCTTAGTTGCAACAGAGAGCTTGTAGTTTTCAGTGCTCAGATGTTTGTTTGTAGTTTGCTAAATTAAAGTACAGAGCCCCAGTTGGGCCACCCCAGTCCAAAAAGTTTCGACACACCCCTGCTTCTAACAACCAAAATCTAGGACTCTTAAGTCCAAGTAGACCCAGTCCCTCAAGGTGTTCTGCAAGTATTGAAAACTGGAAAAAAAAGTAAGAAAAAAACCCACCATAAATCAACATTTATCATCAGTGTATTGTTTTGGCACCCCTTGTGGACAGTGAAGTATTATCTCTTTGCTTATCCTGTCCTGAACATTTTAAGAAGTTTTTTTCTCTTGTGGAAGAGAGAGAACAGATTCTAAATTTCACCGCGGCAGGATGATTGGTTGAGAGAGTTAGTGGCAGATTAGTTACTATTTAAAGAGTAAACGCCCCAAATCAGCTAATCACCAGAGCAGGGAGATGGTGGAAGTGGTAGAGGCGGAGTGGCTAAGTTGAATGAAGAAATTGAATACATGTGTGAGAGAATATAACCAGTCTTCCTGCTTGAACTTAAACTGAGCTCCATTAAAACTTACCATATAGAAATGATCAGTTTTGTCACTAAAAGTCTTGCTTTTCTGGGTCGTATAGAATCTATTTCAGTCAGTTCCATAAACAGCTTAAAACTCATCACAGGAGCTTAAATCAAGACCACAATCTTTTCCAAGCCTTGACCAAAGTGTTCATATTGTTAAGACCAAACTGTGACGATTCATGAACTCTGGGTCTCAATCCACCCCCCCCCCCCCCCCCCCCCCCCCCCTCCTCAGTGTTTATCGGTGGCACATAAACGTCAGACTACAGTCAATCTAATAAAAGCGCCTCTGAACATAATGTAGGCAGAGATGACAAAATCAATTGAGTGAAATGTAATTGTCATTTTCAGGACACATTGCTGACAAAATGTGGGATTGTGATCAAATTAGGATTTGAAGATATGGACAAGAATACATGAAAAATAATAAATAAAATATTCAGATTTTGATGAGATCTCATTTGATGTTCTGTTAAGGGAAGGTTAAGAATGACTAGGTATTAATATAGCACATTCTTTACAGGAAATGAACCTTCACACATTAACACACAGGCGGACACATACATTAAAGGCCTGAGCTAATGTCAGATACAGACCAGCCAATGTACATGTTTACAGGTTGTTTCAAAACACAAGACCATACTTCATGTATTCCTGTCCATTGGTCAGAGCTGGGACTTAATATTAGCTCTTGTAAGCTGCAGAAAGAAATGTTTGTTGGTCTGCTTGCATGTGCTATTGCAGTAGAAAACAATTCTTCACATTAAACTACTTCTATTATTTTCCTCCCACCAGCAAACAATGCTCACCAAGAGAGACCCTTTGAACCACTTCTCAAGTACAAGGATGCATCTGTGAGAGAAATGTTGCTATTTATCATCTGCTTCGTTTTAGAAAATGAAAAAGTACTTTCAAAAAATATGATTGATATGGGCGTGCACTGCTCCTGTCTAAAAAATATTTGAATTGGTGCTATACAAAAATAAAGATTGATGATGAATAACATGAGGAGGTTCAGAGCAAAGACTGGTAAATTATTCCCATGGTGTGAAAAAAAGGCAGACAAGAAGAGGGGAAGAGGGTCTGTGGAAATCGATAAACGAGCGATATTATTGACCTCGTTGGTCCTGACTCTAACCAACCTCCCACTCTTTACATGTTTCCCTTTACTCTACATGATATTCTGATGTGCTAATTATGGAGCACAGTCGTTTCTTCAGAATGTGCTAAAACACCCAGCTCAAAAATAACAGTCTCTTGGAGAGGAGACAAGGGGGGAGAGTTGAGTCAAGTAAAAGGGGGGGGGGGGGGGGGCTGTTGGGTTCAGCTACAATATCACAAGATAAACAAGACCCTTTTTGAAGTTAACACCAAAGCAGGATTTTTTTCTCTCCACTTGAAGCGTTCTGTGAAGACAGAAATACAATAAAGACAGAGCCCTCTTCAGTTGCTCTGCAGGAAATAACAGATTTAATAAAGCACAGCAAACCTACAATATTACGCATCAATATACTGTATACAGGACAGATATGAATTCTTATAACCTCAAATCATTGAGGACTGTCCCCGGAGCTGCAGCAGAGATACAACATTTTTTGTAACGATCATGATGGAGTCAGTAGGTGTTTCATTCATTTCAGGAGAATCTATTTCAGAAAAGAAAATATGCATGTTTACTTTACCTGAGTATTTATTTTTCTGGTAACTTTTTATTATGACATACTGCCTTTTAACACAAATCTGTTGTAATTTCTCCTCCTTACATTCAAAACAGGCCCATTACGTCAGCCTTTGTGCAGTTGTGGGAATTTACCAATTATTTTATTTTGCATAATGGCAGTTACACTCCCCAACTATAACAACAATTATAATGAACAGGTCAGACAATACCACATTCAAGAGACAATTTCTTTAGTATCCATCAACAACAAATGTAACAGGATTAAAATGATTTACAAGATGAATACAGATGAATCAAACAAGAGGTGGAAACTTGACTGTTGCGACAAGGTGCAAATGTCTGAGCAGCAGGACATTTGCCATGTGATTTACTCATTAGAGCAGGGAATGTTAAATGATGTTTCAAATCTGGCAATTATGACGCAAAGTTTATTTTTGTGCAGAAACAGTCAACGAAATGTCCTTCAGAGGGCGACTTTATACTTTTACAGTGTGAATATATTTATGTGCCTGTCCTGTTTCACTTTTACTGAAATAAAGAAGTTGAAACAGTACTTTTACTTCTACAGACTCGAGTCTTTTTTTTTTTTTAAAGCAAAAAAAAAAAAGCATCTGCAATACTTGAGTAAAGAATGTGTGTACTTTAGCCACTTCTGTTTTATTCTAAGGATACCATATTCTCATAACTGTAAGTGTAGTCTGCAAGGAGAACAGCTCAAACAGTGCTGCTATAAGAGGTGTTTAATTTACAGGAGACAGACTGTTGAACATTTCTGCAAGGGTTATGAGTAGAGATGTGTTATTTAAGGATGTGCAACAGCTTC
The DNA here is from genome assembly GCF_963930695.1 of Labrus bergylta. Lineage (NCBI taxonomy): Eukaryota > Metazoa > Chordata > Actinopteri > Labriformes > Labridae > Labrus > Labrus bergylta. Next base: position 11,757,091 of record NC_089199.1, on the reverse strand, counting down.
AGCGTTATTATTAACTTCCTTTTTTTTTTTTACTTGTTGCAGGAAAAGTGTGGGAATAGCTCAATATGATTCCATTGTTCTGCATTATTATGTCTTCATGTGGGTATTGCTGGGTGAAATTCATAAGTGTAAAAATGTGTAGGCTGTTAGGACTGAGTCATCTCTCATAGCCGATTCTATACAGCTTACATGGCAATAAATTCAAGAGTGGGGAGACATAACGAGGATAACTACAATCAGTACAAAGATGATGAAAGCTTCCAAAATATTGCCAGGCTAATTATGAAGGAATCCTTTTGAGGCAGAGGAGAAACTGGCCTGTCTCCCACCGTCTTTCCCACATCCCATCCTTGGCCAATGTCACAGGCAGCAGCAGCCTCCTCTCAAGAAAGCAGATGATGACGTCGCTGCCAGCCTATGGAGATGCACCCCACAGATGGGAAAAGCAGACTTTCCCGGGGCCGTCCCTGGCACTTGTCCTCCACAGTTTTATAACGCTCTTCATCGCCACAAAGTGCTCCTCAGGGATAAATAGGGGCTGTGTAAAACAGTGACATCTCAAAAAAAATCCCACCATGGGCTCGTCCCAGCTCTCATGGCTCGATTCATTAAAATGGCCAGGCTCTGACTAAAGGCGCCAACAAAGAGACTGTTGAGGGGTTGTGACAGTAGAGGTATGTATTCAAATTCTACAAAACACTCAAACGCAAGAGGCTTCTTTTTGAATCTCTACAACTGTGAGGTTGCTCATTTACAGGGAGACACTACTCCACGCGCGCACACACACACACACACACACACACACACACACACACACACACACACACACACACACACACACACACACACACACACACACACACACACACACACACACACACACACACACACACACACACACAGTCCTTAATATGCTGCTAAAAACCATGCTGTTCTTTTGTCAGAGCATCACTACAGGAGAAGAAAATCCACATGATCATTTTCTTCCTCAGCAAAGAAGCCCTGAGTGTAATTGGGGCTTGAGAATGACTCATACTAGGGAAAGCGGATGTCCAGTCTTTTTGCCCATCTGTTACCTTACTTTTTATTCAGCACCATCAATAGACATGTGGCACATGCTACTGAAACTCCTGGCATAATCTCTAAAGTTAGTTGTACAGTAAACTGTGATTTGGTTAAATATCAACAAGAGAATCACAGCCACACAAAAAAGACCACAGGTCATGTACAGAGACAAAAACAACTCCTGGAAAGCATTAAAAGGTTGTTTGAGTTGTAGTTTGAAATGTTAGGATATTTACCTATTTGTTTTATTTGTTTGTTGTTTGTTTCAAAGAGTTGACCAAACCAATGCCACTTTCAAATGCTATCTAGAGCTTCAGCCAGGAAATTGTAAGCTCAGCTTGATAGCTCAGTTAGCCCAGTACAAAACATCCAAAATACAACTGGATGCTTTTATCCAACAGATTAGCATGGATTACAAAATAGAGATGAAATGTGTAAATTAGTGTAATTTTGGGGAACCTTTGGACAGATCTAGCCTAGCTGTTTCAGAGTTTCATTTCAGGCTGAGCTAGTTGTCTCCTGATTGTAGACTTATATTGAACAGTCAATGTGGTGTCGAGCTTCTCCTCTACCACATTTGGGAAGTCAGTGGATTTTGCAATATGTTAAGCTGTCACATTCAAATGACAGCTAGAAAATGATAAAAATAAAAATAAGAAGATTTAAAAAAAAATTAAAGGGACTTGTGTTTAAAATATCGGCCTATTTTTCATGTTTTTTTAACTTTTTTTTTAATGTTATCAATTTGGGGATATTTTAATTAATTGCTATTGAAATTAGTTTCAGCGGGTTAAAACAGGGTGGCAGTAGGTCAGTCTGTAGGAACTTGGTTTGGTAATCGCAGTGTCGCCAGTTCAAGTCCACGTGTTAACCAAAGTATGTTAGTTGGTCTGGTTGCTGAAGAGGTGCCAGGTCACTTACTCAGCACTGCTGAGGTGCCCTTGAGCAAAGTACCAAACCCCAAAGTGCTCTGACGCTCTTTCACTTGCAGCCCCTCACTCTGACTTCTCTCACTTAATGCATGCCCATAGGTCCTGTTTGTGCATGTGTGTCTTTTTTTTTTTGGCCTTATTGTGTGAGAAGCATGTCTCCGCATATCATAGTGTAAACCAGAATTTCATAAAGTATGTAAAAAAAATAAAAAATTGAATAAGCCATCATCCCAACGAGTCTGTTGGGAATCACTGAAATTATATGAATCATTTTATCTTTACAATCAACCCTGACGACAAACTGTTTCAGCAAACACCTAAAATCGTTCAAAATAAAATGCATTCATCAACTGCATGTTTCAAACAACTGATGACACACAATGCTGTCTTTACGCAGCAGCAACAGCACTGATAAGAATGCATCAACACATCTGCACACTACACATCTACACATCAGTAGATTCTGGTGTTATAGATTATTAATGCTCAGTGTTTGTCATGCGTGCAAATCCAGCATTAGTCATACTGTATGTATCCATTGTGTACAGCACATGTTTTTATTAGCGTTGACCTTTCAGGGATGTTTCCCATCACAACATTGACAAAGATAAAGAACTTAACATCACTGACTTGTTTAAGGAGGGTTATCGTAGAAGAGAACGAGTGTTTAGATGTTGGATGAATTTAGCCATCGAGGGTGTTATTTAATACAGTTCAATTATGAAGTTTGCAATCCTTTATGTTTGAATAACTTTCTAAAGGGGTCCAATTGGAACAAAAAAAATAAGTGAGTCTGAAGTGTCCAGGAGTTAATAAGCGAGACAAGCGATTGTGGCCAGTGGTAAAACTAGCCAATTAAAAATTGTAGTGTATGAGACGGGGGTGTGTTGAAATTGATAGCAGATGTATTTTCTGAAAATTTAAAAACACTATGTTTTAAACATGTAAAACTGATACCAAATGATACCAATTTGAAAATAGAACATACACCAAAGTACCAAAAATGTGAAAAATATCATATTAAGCTTAAAATCCCATATATCAAAAATAACAACAATGTTGTTTTTGTAAGGTCTAATAAATCAGCAGCACCTTTACAGATTTTCAGGACACATTACTCGGTATACAGGCATAAAATATTCAGCAGCTCACTGTGAACACATTATCTGAAAGCAATTACGTCTATGTGAACAAATAATTAAATGTAGCAATGGGCGAAATTGCTAATAAAAAAGTTCTCTTCAGAGCATGTTTGTGTATGTGTAGCTTTGTGTAACATACATGTGTTGTGTATTCAAAAAATGGTGAAAAAAGTAATCAAAACATACACACGGTACCCTACAGACACCCGGTACAACACGGTAATTATGGAGTGGGAGGGTAATCCAAATGAACTGGATAATTACTCATATTCATCGCCTCCAGCAACCTTTCATCTGTGTGTGAAGGGTCAGTTGTCTTTGCAAGGCAGAAATGAACTCTCTGACAAAGTGATGGATGTCTGAATGTTCAAACACATTCATCCCAGGTGGAATCTAATTCTAGCCATAGCAGAATCTCTTCCGCTGACAACTTGATCCCATGGAGCTGTAACAGTGAAGATGCAAGGTATACTTGTGTGGATGAATGCAGGGAATCGGACCATTTCTGTCATGATTTGGTTTCTTATTTTCAGAGTTTAGGTTTTCTTGTTGTTTTTAGTTCTCATTCTTGTCTGATGCTGTTGTTTCCCTTGTATGTTTTCTAGGTTAGTGTTTCATGTGTTATTTTGTAACTTCGTACCCTGGAGTTTCTTTATGTTCTAGTGTGTTTTGTTTCATTCTTGAGTTCTGTGTGTCTTCAGTGTTTCATGATTTAGTTTGTAGTTGTCCTCAGTGTTTCTTGTATTTTATTCCTGCCTCTGTGTGTTTCCCAGTGTGATTGCCCTGATTGTCTTCACCTGTGTCTTGTTAGTCTCACCTGTGTCTGATTACCTTATGTCTATTTAGTTTCTGTGTTTCTTCCCTTCTGTGTCAGTTCATTGTATGTTGTAAGTTGCCAGTGTTGTTTGGCGTATGTTGGCGTGTCAGTGTTTCCTATTGTTTCTCAGTGCTTGTCAATTTTTGAATTTTCTCAGTTTGGACATTTTGATAGAGAGTTTTAGTTTTTGCCTTTTTGTTTAAATATAAATATAAATAGTTGTATTAGTTTATTCTGCACTTGGGTCCACCTCCTTGTTTTCCCACGCCTGTGATACATTTCCCCCTATAAAAAAAATGTATACAAACATTGGATTAAAGTAATATGGAATTATGATGGCGTTTCTCTGCTGCATGTGTCACTGTTTTCTGTAATGGTAGTCAGCGGGGGCAAACCAAACACTGTATAAATCATGGGCCTTTAGTCTTAGTGACATCGATGGTGGCTGCCATAGTGAAAATGTTGTCTCAACCCAAATTTCAGTCAGCCTAGCAACAGGCAAAGAGGTGGAGCTGAGGCGGGCCTTAAGCTGATAGACAGCAGCTAAAATGCCCCTAAGTATGCATAACCCATCCTTCATTAAATCAAATCAGATGAGATGTAAACAAAATCATCACCTGAACAGTGTGGTCAAAGAGAAACAAATTATTCAAAGCACAGCAATGATGAATGCTTTGGAAAATGGCTAAACTTGCCCCTGGCACCGGAAAAACTACAACAGAACAGCTGGGCAGAGATTGGACAGGAACTGAACGTCAGTTGGACGGCAGCGATGGTGAAGTGAAGTCAATACAAGACTGTGCCCTTTAGTGGATGCATTTTTTTATGTCCATATCATTTAAAAGGTACACATAAATATGAATACATAAAAAAAGTAAAAGTAAGCCTAGAGACGCAGGGAAAAGACAAAAGTGTTGGATGCAAGGATGTTACTTAGAAAAATTGTACGTCCCCCTTGTCCTCTCCACAGTCAAAATCTCTTGTTTTTCTTTTCTCCATTAAAAACATTTCAGCCCCTTATAGACCTGGAGAACGTTGTATGTGATACCCTGATATGGAATGTATCTCTTTTGCAGATATTTTCTGCAATTTTCTGTTTTTTGCGTTGCTTTAAATGTATTTGTGGAGCATTTGCCATTAATGCATTTTTTTTCAGCTTCTGCTGAATGTTTTTCATTTACAACACATTCCTTTTGTTGGTTTGTATTGGACGTATGTGTGTGACTGTATTTTCATCATTTCTAAATTTACAGCACATTTTTTCACAAATGGAAATCTACTGGACGCTTGTGGTGTGTTTGCCCTTGACGGCCACCTTAGTTATTGAATACAAATACAGCCAAAACAACAAACTTGTGAGATAACAGAAGATGCTTGTTTACCTGAATGGAAACATCACTGTACGATCCCCCAATGACCCCAGAGATAGCAAGGGGAACCTCGTTCTGGATCGGTCTGGAGCCGTCAGGGCAGATGAAGCCTGGATCCTGGACTTTGGTGAGTGAGGCCCGGACAAAATCGAGAGACTGCTCTAGAGCGTATGTGTCCTTGGAGCAGGTGTCCAGGATGTGGGCCCCCAGCTGGAGTCCAGGGAGGATGCGATCGCTGGAATTAATCTCATCAAGTGCAAGTAACATGGCTTCCAGTCTCTGGATGCCTCTCTCCTCATTGATCTTACCACAGTCCTCTGTCCCCTCACCTTTGTGGTGCACAGGGAACAGACCTCCAATTACCAAGTCTCCATCCAGGATGATCTCACGTTTGGCAGTGGCTGGTAATCTGGAGATGCTGGGCACGACTCCCAGTATAAGGAGCTCCAGCAAGAGCATGTATAGAGGCCAGTAATGGACGGAGAGGCCCAACGGCCTGGGGCAGAGCACTAAAGTCAGCATGGCAGGACCGGGAAGAGGGGCTCAGCTGGTTGAAGTAGAGAGAAGCAGAGGTTTATAGGGTCTGCAGGCGGATCACTTTCAAGTCGACATTCCGGGGGTTCAGCATGTTTGATATTTCCTGAGTTAATAAAAGGAAAAAATAATGACCGGATTAATATTGCATAAAGTCTGTTTCACTTCTAATAACCTGCTGTACATCTATCTATCTATCTATCTATCTATCTATCTATATATATATATATATATATCAGTTCAACACAATAAAACCAATTATTTTCTGAAAAAATACATTATGTAGGCATACCCATTTTCATTTTCACTTTTATATTCTTTCTTGCTAACAGTTTAATTCAAAGACATGAAACAGTATCAACAAGGCTCTAACACCACTTTGTGCCTTGGTGGGGTCGTTTCATATCTGAGTACGTTTATATCTAAACTTTCTTTGGCAAGTTTATTTCTTTACAGTTTTCTTATCGATTTTTGCCTGAGCTTCTTTTCTTTCTCTCGCCCTAATGCAATCTTTAGAAATGTTTCAGAAAAAATAATGCTGTTATTGGACAGGCTGAACTCGAGTTTGCTCTGTCAGGAAGCTGAAATGGGTCTTTGTAACTTATGAGTTACTTTTTGAAGCAAAACAAAAGTGGAGATAACTTCAGTCGGGCTCTCGGGGGTTTCCAGTGTAAAATATTATCACTGCAGTTTTATCTCAAAGACAAAATTGGGAGTTATTGCTGCTGAGTGACCACATCAAACATTTAAAGATATTTAAGGCTCCTCTCAAGTGGAGCGTAATTTCCAAGCTTACAACCGAGATATCACATAAATGGTGGGTCTCCTCAATGGATGGGGTTGCCATGGAAACATGGTTGGGCAAGAAAAAAAAAATAAAGGTTGGACTGCAGGGATGTGGGCAGTGAGACATGTATGCTAATACGGATTCCTATCGTGTGGAGGTGACAGGTTTCAGGCTCGGAAGGAGTTGTTATGATGTGTGATTAGGGAGGAGGGCTGGTTCAATCACAGAGCTCTCAGAGAGGGGGAACCAATCCTGTTTCTTTCCAACACACTCACTCGTCACATTTATCAAACGCACACACATATGCACACACACACACGCACACACACAAAGGGGTACAACAAACAATTTGATTTACGCTGTCTGTACTCAAAAATGTGGACTTCTAATGACTGACATGATTCCTGACTTTTACCTTTGCCTCTTTTTTATAGAATACATCTTAATTGTTGATCACATTATTTGAAAGAGTGACGCACAAATGATCTGTGTGTCTGGATTTTTAAGATTCAGGTAAGGAACAGTCACACTGGCACACACACACAGAGCTGCTCTGTATTTTGGACTATTGGATATGCAGCCGCTCCCCTCTCCATTAAGAAGCAGCAGGAAGCTTATTAGTGACTTCTCCTATTTGTCACCCATTGTTGTTACTCACATTATAACAATGCATTCAAATTTCTCCTAAACTGAAATATAGAACCGGTGTCTTCAGATTGTATTCAGTCTGAGTGTTTTCTGGATCCTGTTCTCACAAAAGCAGAACAGAGGTTACAAAAACACCAGCTGGAGCAGCTACACCCAGATAAGTTCATCCCGTGAGTATGTGTGTGTGTGTGTGTGTGTGTGTGTGTGTGTGTGTGTGTGTGTGTGTGTGTGTGTGTGTGTGTGTGTGTGTGTGTGTGTGTGTGTGTGTGTGTGTGTGCGTGTGTTCTTGTATGTTTTTGCTGAGACATTTGAAGAATACTCCATGACATCCCAGCAGTAGTGCAAGATACAAACAACAGAAAACCAAGAGGAAAGAGTTTAATGAAGACTGACTATCCCACCTGATAAATATTACATCATGGTGGTGGGTGGGAAACCTTGTGGTGAATTCATAAAGACGTAAAGTCAAATCTGTCTAAGAGCTGCTGTTTCCTTTACAGTAGATGCAGGGACTGTGAATACTTAGATTATTAGATTCCTCCAAACATCTGGACATAAAAAGTGGAAAAGATATGTATTCCTTCTTTTTCTGCTTCAGATTATTTTTAACAATGGCACGGCATTCTTTGGGATATTGTATACAAAAAAACAGAAAGCTCATGATTTGATTGGTTATGCTGTCTCTACATTGTGTGTATTTGCAGCAACTGCTTAACTCAGGAGAGCAAACAGATTCAAGTAAAACGTTTTAAAAGCACCTTTAAAAAAAAAAACTTAATTGTAGGGAATTTGAAATAAATGAAGATGTTTTGTTAATTAGCGATAACAACCTGGTTCAGCTTGATGACAGGCAGACTGTAGAATGTTTTGAAAGAGGAGGTAACAAAATCCCAGTTGCGAACTCAGGCTGTGTGAAGGGTGGAAGCAAAAAAAAAAAAAAAAGGGCACCAGCTGTATGCAGTGGACAGAACATTTTCTGGAATATTCTTAGACAGGCTGTATGGTGCTGTATCTTCATTGTTCTTCCCTCAGTGCCTTTTATTGCATATTCTCTATTTTCAGGGCATCATGTTGAGCACTTCCTCAATTTTTCTCAATTGAATGGCACTCTGGAGGGCACATTATAACATTTTATTTGTCATATCAGCTTTCTAAAAGTCCATTTTGATGCATTTAATTTTACACGGGGTGGGGGGGTGTTCATAACAATGACTCAGAGCATTCAACTACTTTGTTTTGGGATTTCTTTAAGGTAGCTGGTGAGTTATCATTTCAAAGATCTGAAAAGAAATGTCTTCAAAATAATTATTTTTGTAATGCAATGTATTTCTCTTTTTTATGAGCACATACTGTAAAATGAAACTAAAATGTAGACTTGTTTGGGATGATCCACAGACCAGGGGGTGGTGTTGAAACATCTTTAGCACATTTGCCCTTTTATTAGAACCAAGGTGAGAAAGTAACTGTGAGCATTCAACATAAAAAGTCTAATTGCTCCTCTGTGCTGTCTGCTGGAGCAGATGGGGGCTTTCCGGTTGCAAAGACGAGGTCACGGTGTGGATTAATGGTCCAATAAGAGACAGCCAATTAGGCAGGCCTATAGGTCAAAGTGAGGCTGGGGGTCCAGAAGAGCCTTTCAAAACCCTTAAGAAGTGCAAATAAAGACTGGCAGATTGAAATGGACATGAAATTAAGCTGTAACAAATATAAAATCAGATTTCCGAGTAATATTTCAAATGGTGGGCAATCTTATCAGCCTTCATGAGTGTTAAATCTCAGTCTCTGATTAGTTTAAAGTAGCTCCTATCATCCCTGGGATCACATCATTAAAAGTATCTTGATGTAGAAACTGCTGTCACGCTCACACTCAGCCACTCGCCCCCCAGATGTCTGAGCACAATATTCCCTTTTGAAAGCCGAGTTCAAAAAGAAAAGGCAGTGTGTTTAACTCAGCTTTGAACCAGCAGCTAATGCAGAACTGCTCCCCGCCCAGGACAGCATTTCATCAACATTAACATAAAGAAGCTTTGAGAGCATCTTTCCATATGGCTGATGTGTAATGTATGACTCACTGCAGAGTTGCTTAAAGCGATGATGCTGACTGGCACATTCAGTCGTAGTACCGTATGCGTGTATGGAGAAATGTGCTATTCATGTCTGGAACAGGCGGAAAAGATGAAGGACTGGCCACCTGTTTGTCCGTGCTGAAAAAGTCCACAGTGACTATGCAGGATAAAACTCTGCAATGTCTTTTTTAATGTCGGGATGTATAATTATGTTGTTAATTATCACTTCAACAACATCACCTTAGACTTTGCTGTCTGGATTGTTTGGATATACGTTTCTTGAATACATGACGTGACGTCGAATTTTATAATCTAATCCATTACACATGAATCATTAGGCAGATTAAGACCCGCCTAAACACAGCACTTGTCCATTAAGATATATCTAAAATATTGAAATATTGCTGTCTGTTGCTTACATGACTAACATGCATGAAGGATTATTATTTGTTGGGATTTTTTGGTGGTTAATATTATGACTAAATATTCAAGATGGATTACAGATAAAGTTACACCATTTACCCAAGTAAAACCAATGTCATATCATGCTACATAACGACATATAATTATATTATGTAGCAAACTAAACCATTAAGTGAAAAAAGTGATAATTGCTCTTATTCTGTAAAGACCCCAAAGGGTGTAAAGGTCCCAAGGTGCTTGTACAAGTAAAACTAAAATCAGAACAGAAGGATGTTACAGATAAAAAATGTAAGCTCTGTGCTTAGCAAAAACAGTTACAATTAACTTGTAAGCGCTGAAACTGGAAGTCCACCTAAAATGTAAAATACAAGTGAATCGAGCTGGTGCCTGAAGAATTTAAAATAACTTTTGTAAAAGTGAGCATGTGAGAAAATATAAGACAAACCACCTGAATTGTTTGACATTATGACCTTCGATGATGATCCTTTACGTTAACTATACCTTTCTCAAGCAAATGTCCCATTATTTACTAATAATACATTAATAAGAGACATGTTTATCTGCCTTAATTCACTCCATGAATGGTTTCCATCATTCTATCGTCTCCAGTCAGGACACAGTTTATCCCTCCACCTGCATGTGTCAGCTTAAGGAATTAAGAAGCCTCTGTGGTGGACAGCAGCCAGCTGATTAAGAATTTGAACATAGATCAAGTGAATCATTTCATCAGAAAATAGCTCAGGGGAATCTGGTTGTTGGGCTGATACACTGGATGACCACATATGATTTTAAATGAGTGCTTAAATCTCACCTGGATGTGTAAGTAATTGGGTCTAAATGAATGAGCGAGAAAAGGTAGATACCAGAATGTGAACATGTCATTGATAACTGAATGATGGAGAGTATCTAATAAAGACAGGATAATAACACGCATGGAGATGTGAAGATATTAGTGTACTCTGTGACCATCAAGCACTGTCATCTTCTTACTTGAAGATAAATCCAAATTGTATATCTTACCTCTGATGCACTAGCAACATTTTCATACATGCCATTATTTTTCCTACAACAAATTATTTTACATTCTCTCTAAGCTGCAAATACTCTCGTGAAAAAGCCCAATTAAGAGCATAGTAGTGTGTCATTACATTGTTTAAGGTTAAGGCTGAAACAAACACCCTGATAAATTTGAGTCTAATATTAGATTATGTAGCCTATTTTTTTTAGTTGGTATGATTGTGAATGTGCTGCAGATTCTCTCAGGTCAAATGGGAAACAGCTTCACACGTTTATCATTCAGGTGTTTGCTGCTCTAATGGAATAGTAATGCGGAGTGTTTGACAAGTTCAGTTGCTGGTTCCTTTTGCTTTGAGACACTGAAAGATTTAAGTGCAGTCTAAAGATAATGTTGCTCTACGATTAACTGTTTATAATAATAAAGGTAGCGGACGAGAAAGCGAAACTGCAGGAAGTTTTATCGGGATAATCAACAAAGCACTCATTTTCTATGGAAAAACCTACTTCTAAGTCAAAATTTAAGTTCTTAAATGTCCTTTTCTTACCTGGCAGGAGCCCTTGATTTGTCTTCTCTTGTGTATCTGCTGGTCGTTTCTTTTCCCACGCCGACCTCGCGACAAGCACACAGTGCAGATCTTCACGTGCTGAGTGGAGTCCAGATGTGGTTGACTTTGAGCATGTTTGCCAGGCAGAGGTTTGGATCTGTCCTTGGTCCTGAAGTCTTGCTCACACTGGCAAGTGTGCCAAAAACTCCCCTCTGTGCTCTCAAACTCCTGCCCGCAGTTAGAAAAGGTGGGTAGCAAAACCCTCACGGACCGGAGTGATAATATAACCTACCGCCCAGCAGTGCTCATACTATGTCCATTAGCAGCAACAGCAAAGCAACCAGCTGCACCGAGTGGCTATGAATACAATTAATTGTTATTATACAAATTTCCAGGCATTCAATTTCCTGTTTAAAGAGCTGCCTCGTCGAAAAGTTCGTCGAATAAACTTAAAAAAGCAGATCTGTTGATAAATCCTCCTTCAGCGGCGTCGAATGGAGCGCGTGCAGCTTCTCTGAGCAGCACAGCTCTAATGAGCGCTCGCGCCTCTCACAAAGCCTCTGTTTGTGAGTGAGGAACGGCACAGATACAGAAGGGGACTCAACAATAATAAAACCCATCTCACCAAAGCAGAGAAAAGTCTGATAAGCATAGGATATAATAGTCTGGTAACCTTTATGTGCATTAAACTCATAATCCTGTTTCCAACTTCGTATAATTTCGTCTTTCTGAGTGACTCACCCCATTGCCTTCCCTATGAAGCTGAGTTGAGTGGTGTCAGTCTAAATTTTAATAACAAACCTCTCAAAAAAAAGAATCTAAAAAATCTTCTAACTAGACTCTACAGGGCGCTGCAGCTCTCCAGCTAAAATTAGAAAAATGAGAAAAGAGAAATGAACATCAACTTTTTTTTGTTGTTTCTCTCTCTATGAAGGCTGGCCAGCTCCTCATTCACCTCCATCTCATTAAAACTGAATCACTCTCCAGATGAGAGGCTCAGCACTTCACAAAGTAGAGAGGCGCAGCTTGATTTTTCACTGAAAGGATGAAAATGTCCCACAGACACACAGACACACAGACACACAACTAACAAGGGGGAGAGCGTTAATATCATTTAAAGGCACTTCAGACATATGGGGGTAGAATAGGGGCATACCTGAGATCAAGGTTAAATCTTTTTTTTTTTTTACAAATAACCTTTTCTGCATGCACAAACCAGTTTGACATGAACCCTGATGCAAAAGTAGATTAAACCCTTCCTGTACTGATTTCCCCCTGTTAACTTTTTAAAAACTGTTCCTTCAGCAGTGCAAAGGTTAAGGTCATCTATACAGCATACATTGATGCAGTCGACAATTCTGCAGATACAATGCTTCATGCAACAAACTGTGCACTTGTTTTCTCATCAACAACACCATTACATCAGCAGTATTACTGCTGTATGATTAGCAAGGAGTGCATTGCAGGTCTGCTGCACGCACCAGTTTGTTGTTTGTGTCCAACTCGGGCTGCACTGTAAAATACACAGATAGTTAATGTAGAGAGCAAAAGTTCATTCAGTCAAGAATTATTGCTCACCCATTTATGTCACCTTCACAAGTTTAAGAAGCAGCATCACATCACCTTTCCGCATCTCCTCACCTCGCTCTCACCCACACACACACATACACACCTCATTGTTTTCTAATGTTTCATTTCCGTGCTAACAATAGCTACTTTGCAGTGAGGAGATGTAGAAAAATAACTTTTTCTGAGTTCTGTGGCAATTAAAATGACGAACGGGTCCTGCTTGTTGCATAATTCCCTCAGCTAACACAAAGGGACCAATTTTCTCTCGGAATAGAATTGTAGTTTACATTACAATAGCGGCGGGCATGTGGGTAGAATGCAGGGTTTAGATAGAAACCTGCCAATTAATGTCAAGTGAAATTATAGGGCACAGAATAAAAAGGGTTTTTAGCCAGTGGTCAGTGAGCAGCTGCTGTCTGACTGCTGCTCTCGCTGTGGTTTCCTGATCATTGAATGTTACAATACAATAATAACAAAGCAATAACACCAACACATTTTTTTTGTTTGATCTCTCTGGTGTTTATGCTTTTTAGAAAATAATTCACCACTTTAACATGAAAACATCTTTTCCTCTAAAACATCTTATAAGCAGGGAATTCAGGTTTGGTTTAGGAAGAGGTATGAGTAAAGAGAGCAAAGAGTAAGTTTGATTATATTGCAAATTGTTTATGTTTTCTCCCTGGTTGGCTTTTGTAATACAATGCCATGCCATTGTAGTTTTTAAATGAATGCCTTTGACATTCCTGCTGCCATCTTTAGAATGGAAGTGAATTGACATATTTGTTGTTAGCAAATACTTTAAATACTCAAAAAACAGTAAAAATACATTAGCCTCCCTTATTAGAAGTTTAGGAGCTACATTACTATAGAAAGTTTGGCTTCCCACACTAGACTTTGCCAATATTCCATAACGATTGCTTTTTTTTTAAGGAAAATATTTAGCAGTGAAGCTTTTCAACTTGTTTTTCTGACCTGTTGTTCCTTCATTTTAGTGTTGTCTTTGTATCCGCAGCAACAGTTGTCCCAATCTATAGGGAAAAAACTTAAATACAATATGACATGGCCTACTGATAATACATACATCAGAATACACTAAGATACTACACAAGGGGTACATAATAGAGGATATAACAGCCACAGCTCTTAGAGTGGTTTTATACAGAAAACATCCCAGGCCTTCACTCTCCCATTGAAGGCTCATCCATCTCCTTTAACAGTATCCTGTGGGAATTTAACCCAATCTTTCAGATACCGGCACTTAGATTAAAGATAGAAACACCCACTATAGATTACCTTATTTGAAGAAGATTTGTAAACTAAAAGATCAGCACTGTGCAAATGAAGTATTGGAGGCATACCCATTTAGAGTGAATACAAAATGACTTAGGCTGTTGCATGCTCACTTTTTGTTGTTGTAAGAATGTCCAGAAATTTAACGTGCAGTTGTCAAGACAAATTCCTAATGGGCAGTTTCACACCTATAGATCTCCACAGATGCAATATTGCTGCAGTTACTTGTCAGTGAGGCCTGGTCAAACAAGTAAAGGGTAACTGAATCATTTAGCTTTGTATATGGCCCCAAATTACAAATAGAAGATTGTTCCATATTTTCCATTGTTTTCCAGATAAATTCGGCCATTTTCACAAAGGTTGATGTGTGGAAGCAGCTGGTTATCGTCCCACAGGGAACCAGTGGGTGTGTTCATGATGTTGCTATGCTGATTCACACTCATTTTCAATCTTTCATGTTGCAGAAATCTTCAGAAAATGTGTTTTAGTGATAAAAACTCAAAAACAGTCATCATATGAAGCATTCAACTCTTCCTCCTCTAAATGCTACGCAGGCGCCAGCCCTGACTAGATAAAGATCACTGATTGGATAAGTAGATGAGTTATTTGAAGCTGAACAAATGTCTTAACCTGATTGTCTAAATTTTGTCATTTTTCTAATGGATGGCTTAAAGTAAGGTGATGATGGGGGTAATGATAGATCCACTTGTTTTCAACCTGGCCTGGATAGAATAATTACGTGAAGACTTTAAGCAGATTCATAGTTGTTTCAGTTTTGATTAAGTACAAAAACACAAAAACAAAATTAACAGATGGTTGGTAATTTGGTAGCCTTTTCAGGATGACTAATGCTTCACAAGTTGCCTTCTGACAATTGAATGCCAATGTTATTTTTTTATTATAAACTGCATGTTATTATAAATACACAACACTAAAGGAAAGGAAAGGCATGTCTCTTTCTCTGCAGATATTATTCACTTGTGCCAATGTGAGCATGGTAATCTGGAGGATCTGCAATGCTCTCATTTTATTTCAGAATATGAAAAGATGTTTACTACAAACTGGCATATTGTATACAGCTTTCCTCTGACTTGATTACATACACACACACACACACACACACACATCCCTTTGAGCTACGAGCACCCTTCCAGGGAGCACGGCTCACTGTGAGGAGCTCAGTGTGATCTCTTGTTTGTTGGAAGATAAAGGATATGGATATGACTGGACATACATTGCAGGCGCTGGGTCATCAGGTGATCTTTCAGGCTGCAGCTGCCATATTTATTTCAGAGGGAACAAGAAAAAAAAATACAAAGATTTAAAAAACAAAAAAAACAAATGAAAATCAGCTTGTGGAAAGAGGCGGCAGATGGGAGGAAGGTTGAGAAAGAATCTGATGGCTAAACAGAAAATAAATTATTTGGGAGTGAATGTGTGAGGGTAATTAGAGGATGCTTCAGGCCAGATGTAGAGAGACTATAAATACAGAGCAGAGACGCTGAGCTTTGCTTTCACTAATAGTGAAATGAATATTAATGGTCAGCCCACTTGTCTTGTCATCTTTCTCCAGGCGTGATAATGGCGGCAGGCTTCACACTTACCATAATCATGTTCCCAATCATAGAGGTGATCATTACCAGTGCAAGAAGAAAGTAATTATGGCCTCATTCACACGTTCTCTTTGGAAATATGGAACATTTTAACATTTAACCAATAGAGCTATGCCGACACACAGCCATGTAAAGACAATCATTGAGCACTTATAACATGGTGCACAGATTTCAACCAAACACAAGAAACACAAAATAAAACAACAGAACTCTTCAAGAGGTCTACAGTATGTGCCCACAGCCATTTCAGTCCCATATATCAGTTGGTTCCATAGACTGTATAAAAGAAGGGGATGACAGCTGTGAAGAAGAAAACTATGAAGAAGATACTTTATTAATCACCTAGGGGAAACTCTTTTCTTTTCTCAAGAGACATACTGTACTACACACTAATACACTACTACTACTACACACTAGTGTTGTTGTACTTGTTAAATCTCCATCCTGATTGACAGGTAGCCCTACAGCCTTTAACCTGCTTTATCATTTATTTTGCTCTAATATGAAACAAATTGACAAAATTCTTAAAGAAGACTTGAATAGTGGATTTAAGAACATTAACTCATTACGAACTGAGGTACTGATTTACTAAGAAGAATGTTCAATTTCCTGTTTTTATGTTTTTATGCAAATGGACTTCTCAGTAGTCATCCCCTGCTGGCCGTTACAAAGTATGTATGTCTAAGACACTGAGATGGTTTAACTTTTAATAACAAGATGCCACATCCTACACACAGTCTATTGTTTGTGATACAATGAATTTAACCCTCTAACAGAATTTTTTGTATGTAGCTTTACAAAAATCTTGTATGAAATACAAGTGGCATGGAGCTTCATACAGCAACATATAAACAATTCTCAAATATTTGAATTATACTGAAACCAGCTGAAGACTTAAACTGAAAACATAAAATACAGATGGATGTTCAAGTAAAATTCTTTGGCTAACAAGTACTCAGTGTATCCATCTCCTCTCATTATGATAAACATTATTACTTCAGTTACTTGAGCTACCTGAATAGCAACTGAAGAGTTCAAGTGATCGTTGGGGTTATCAGAATCAAGCAGATTCAAGCACTCTACTTAAAACAGTCCTATTTAAAGAGTCAAGTTACAGTTTTATTTTTTTGTATTATCATCAAATCCAGTGAAAAGACCAACATTTTGGGGGCGCGGGTAGCCTAGTGGTTAGTATGCACACCCTTGTACGGAGGCTATGGTCCTCCAAGCTGGTGGCCCGGGTTCAAATCTGATCTGTTGCTCCTTTCCCACATGTCATTCCTAAATTGTCTCCCCTCCTTTTTCTGACTCCTTCCACTGTCCCATCAACAAAAAAAATAAAGGCATAAAAAGCCCAAAAACTAAACGTTTAAAGAAATATAGGACCAACATTTAAAATGGATCAAGTCCACCATCAGATATCGCCATGTGTTGCCAAGCCTGCTAATACTTATTCCCCTGTTTTTCTAAAAGCTATTTGACTACACAATTTAGACTAATGTTTAAAAATGGAAAATAAGTTCAGCCATCATGAATTTTGTATATACTATATTTGACCGCCATGAAAATTGTGGATTAATCCACATCTAAAAGTAGTCTTCATACACTGCACTACATACTGCTTTTTATGTAACGTTGGCTTGCTTCCCTGTGTTTTAGGTAAAGATCTCATTTGAAATGTTTTGTTTCAAAATGACCAGTTTCCTTCGATTCATATTCAAGGAACGACTCCCAAACTAGTGAAGATGTCTGAAAGTATTGACTAACCCATGGTGGCGGTCTTTTCATTGTGTTTGTTCACAATATCAAAAAACAGGCTTTCGTATCCTTTACCCATCTCCTCATGAACACAATGTGAGACATGCTTTATTAACTGCACATCCAAATCTCTTGAAAATCAATCCAAGTTCTCTCATCTTTAACCAACATTTCTAACTGAGCTCTCACTCCTCTCCAACAACACCCCACCACTCCTGCGTGGGAGCCTCCAGGCTCTTCTGGTCGGAGTCTCCATGAAGCAGCTCTTCTCTCTCCACCCGCTGTCCACCAGTCTGCTCACAGTCCAGCTCTTTCAGGGAGATTCCCCCCGAGCTTGGCTCTCTGCAGTCTCTCTCCTCTTGATCCTGGAGAGACACAGAGCGGACCGAGGACGCCGCCAGGGACGTCTCTCTGCTGTCTGACAGGAGAACCCCACTCCCTGAGCTGTATTCACTGTTGGAGTCTGCACCTAGAGCAGTGACAAAACAAAGGGAGGGAGCGCACAGATGGTGAGAGGACTTCTATAAACAAACACCACATGAGAAAAGATACGCTGTCCAAAAATACAGAGAGGGGATTCAACCAAAATCTGCATGATGGTAATAAAGCAGCCCAGTGACTTTAGTTCAGCACAAACATTATGTGCTCCATAAATTGTGCTTCTGTTAACACCAAAATCATCTATTATTTAGAAATCATTTGCACGCAGAGATATGATTCTACAATTAAATCTGCATAGATCGTGTTTAAAGGGCTTTAGAGTGATTAGTTACATAGTTCAAGGCTTTAAAGCAAGTCTATGTGCTAGCAGCTAACATGCTCATCAGAGACAATGTTAACATGCTTATGTTTACAAAGTAAGAAAACTGTATATATGTACCATATGTTTTGTAGCATGTTAGCCTACACAAATGGGCTAATTAGCTCTTAAAACAAAGTAAAGCTGGGGATTGCCTGTGCATGTCATTCTGCAGATATCATTTAACTACGTACATAAAAAGTTGGGAAACATAAAAAAACAAGGGGACTACTTGAGAATTACAATACATTGCTAGTTACAAATGTTAATTAAATTTTGACACTCCAACTGTTGTCAAATGTTTCAATAAAACCCCCAAACACCAAACCAAGGCGACCCTAAAGGAAATGTCAGAGCATCACTAAGATCAGGGCGATTCATTGTGTTGGAAACATGACAGTAAAGATACAATGTCAAAGAAATCTGTCCATTGATGTATTCTTGTGAGTCTGTATGAGATGAAAAAGGTGTATCTTGTTTGGTCACAGTGGATGAGAATACATATTGATCGATCATGCAGATCAAGTCTCTTCAACAGGAACAAGCCTTTGATTAAACTTCCAATATAACTATGAGCCTTGTTTACATTACACTTTGTATACTCATACCTTTTTTCCTCTGATTCTGTCTTTCACTTATTTATTTTCATAAAGTTTATATCATGCAATGAATTTGGAATTGGCTGTCAAGTACAGCTGGATTTTAAGATTTTGAGGTACTTTTCCCCTCCACTTTAAAATGACAGAGTGGTCATAGTATATATCGCCTGTCTCACATTTTTACTTGTTAATGAACTAAAGGATGAGAAACAACACCTTGAGGTGTGACTTGAGATCCAAACTCAAAATAGTCACTGAAATGTTGTTAATGAGAAACTCCTGTAAGCTAAAATGTCTGCTGCACTTAGATTGGATGCTTCTTAGAAGCAGCAGCACCACCCGACTCTCCTCAGTGTTTTTTAGTTCGGTTCTTGCAGATTAATAGGATCAATATCATACCTGTGTGTGTCGTTCTGCTGACCTTTTTGTCTGTATGTGGCAGTGTTTTCATGTTTCCCTCTCCTTCGATCAATATCTCCTTACACCAAGAAAGCCTGTCATTAGCTGCAGACCTGGTATTGATGCATATAGACGGCCGAAGCCTTTTATATGAAACAATGAAAAGCAGTCAAAAGGCAACTAAATAGGACATTATGCCATGGCTCAAAATATCAGACGTAAGTGAGTTTTTGCAGTTAAAGGAGTCACAAACTAAAAGCCTTTAATCATCAACAACACAATACGTTGATAATTCTATAAAATACATTTACTATTACATTTCTAATCAAGACTGACTCACACATAGATTTAAAGCTACAAGTGTAACAAACAACAGAATTAAAAGAGAAATACTGGAGTAACTTCTAACTTAGTGAAAAACTCTGACAGGCCCTGGTGCTTACATTTCCGTTTCCTTACTTATTATACTTCAAATGTAGAAAACAGAAGTATACTTCACAGGTATAAAGTTACACATCTTAATCCTGGTTTAGAGTCTTTTAGCACTGAGCAAAAGACTAGGTAGATCAAAATGTGTTCAATGGCAACATGTGAACACTCAATGATAATAGTGTAGATGAGGGATAGAGAGAGAGAGAGAGAGAGAGAGGAGAACTAATTAAATAAAAACTGCAAATTTGATTGAGTGATATATGATTACTGCAACAATAAGATGAAGAGTTAAATTAATGCCACGGAGAGCAAGACAAAGATTAAAGACAGAGTACTAAATACAATGTATTAGAAAGAACTCATCATTATCTTTAAAAAAAAAAAAAAAAAAGATTCCATTTTCTAATAAAGATTATCCAGATTTGCTCTCAACTGATTCATTTACAGCCTCCTTGTGTGAATATTAACGATGGAACCAAAAGTAAATCAAACATTACAAATATGCACACTGAGCTCTTAAAGGGATACCAGTTTGAGCTCATGTTAGTTTTTCTCTGCTGGTGGAATGCCTGAAGCAAGTCACATAATTTAATCAGTCAATTGGGGAAGAAAAATCCCATTGGGACGGAAGATCCACGTTAGGCTTGATATCTTCATTTTTTTCCTGTATTTGATTGGAAGGGTTTAGCGGTGCCTTCAGGCTGCCATCTCTACATGCGTGAGTGACAGTTGGTCCTTTATTGGATTGAAAATGTCCAAAAAAAAAAAATGCAGCACACTTCGAACATATTGAGATGTGCTTCAAACGGTCAAACTAATCATTCAAAAACATAATTCAAACATTCAAGCTTAAATGTTTAGAATCACTTCAGACCCGAGTTATTCTGCAATGAGTGACAACCCCAGCTGTGCGCTTAAGACTTAAGAGTTTAGTTAGATCTTAAATGCAAATCCTAAAGAAAAGAATGATTGCAAACAAGGAAAAAAAACACTGTTTACTAACACAGCTTTGGCACAGTATGAATGAGGCTCATTTGCTCTCTAAGAGCGGAAGATGAGAAGGTCAATACCGCTCTTAAAAGCCCATTGAGGATGGAGCTGAAGCGATTAGCTTAACTTAGCATCAAGATTGGAAGTTTAGAGAACTTGTATACAAAATTGCAGGCTATGTATTTCAAGCAAACTAACTGACATGTTATTGTTAACTGATTTCATTCTTGATTTTTGTAACCAAACAAAGTTATTTCTAAATATACACACAAACATGCAAAAAAAAAAGCAAACCTGCACTTGACTTGCATTCAGGAACTCTTTGAGTTGACCAGGACTTTAGATTTGGACGGGGACCTCTGACAAGACATGAGGTTTGACGTGGACTTGCCCCTGAATAATTTAAAATAGCTGGAGTGACAAAGCCCCTTGTTGTAGCTCCACACAGTGAACTATGTTACAGAATGACAGCGCTACTTTCTGCTACTGTCTGACAGTGAGGAGCAATGTGTGAGGAGGCTGCAGGGTTGATCCGGTCACTGAGATGGGTCTGTATGGGGAGCTCCCAGTATCCTTAATGCTCCAGTGACCTGGCTGAGCTGATCCCAGTGTGACAGCAGCATGGCTACCTGTCACATTATCATTCCCAGTCATGGACCTAAATGTCATTCTTGCTCTTTACTGTAGCCACGACACGAGGAAAGCACTGCATTTGTCAGCCACGCTGAATTTCTCTTTTTTGTTTAAAGAGTGGAGATTGTAAAGTTGGATCATGTGATTGGAAGACGAAGACACATTTGACCATATTTGTGATGGCAGTGAGTCGAAAGCAATTTGTTAATAATGCAACCAATCAAGACATTAGAATTTATTAAAGTTGGACACAAGCAACTGTATGTCCTGAGTAAACTAACCACTCTACGATCATCAACGATGAACTATCTGGTGTCTTATTTGTTTGTCAAACATCTTATCGCATAGACTCAATCAGTTTCAAAATTATTTTAATTCTGTGTCCTTAAAAATGTAAACTATATTTGGATTCATCTGCGTTCATTTCTTATTTTAGCTTGTGTTTAGTTGAATGAGATTAGAAGATGATGCGACTTGCTTATACAGTATTGACTCCTGAAAAATAATGGTTAATGGATCTGTGCTGGTATTTTCTGGTATTTTCAGATCTTCTGACTACTTAAAGTGCTTCAACACTGCATGTCACACCCACACATACACACCACATTCACACACTGATGGCAGAGGCTGCTATAGAGTGTTAATCCATATGAGATTTTTGGGGCCGAGACTGATATCAATATTAGGGAGAGAAAAAAATCCAATACCAATATATCGACCGATATCTTTCTTAGATCTATCTACGATCTGTAGAGAGAGCGATATATAGATCTAGACATTTATTGTGTTGATCGCTCAAATACTGTTTTAAAACTCTTGTGGAAAAGATTTATAATGAAGACAAGTCACTCAACTGAAAAGTAACTGTGCATGTATGAGCATCACCGCTCGACACTCTGGAGGGAGATAATGCTTGTTGTAATCCATATAGCACACTGCTGGTGAAAGAGAACTGCCAGTATAATACATTGAAACTCAAATTAAATGCTGTTAGACTGATGAATAAATCTAGTAATATCGGCGCATATCTGCGATAAGACTAGCCGATACCGTCACTTGTTATGCTAATACAGGCGGATTAGTCGGTCGGGCTCTAACCCATTCACGCGCCGCAGATGAAGCAGGGGGAGCAACTTGGGGTTACACGTCTTGCCCAAAGACACATCGACAAGTGGCTGCAGGAGCAGGGGATTGAACCCCTGGTCAGGGGGACCCATTGGTTAGGGACCTTCCAGTTGAGAGACGACCAAGCCACAGTCGCCCTCTTTCACGGGCTTCTAGTGTCATGAGGATAAGTCATAGTGGGATAAAGTGAAATATTGTGTTAAAGTGCCCGTGCTGTTTCCACATTGAAATCAAGTTTACCATAAGGTGTCCTTAAGCTGTGGACAGTCCCTTGGTGAGTGACAACACACATCCACCAGAGGCTGTTGTGTCAGGGCTTTTCATTAACACCTGAGAAAGTGTCAATCACAGTTTACTTCTGCGAGGCTGCTCATAAACAGAACAGCAGGAGAAACAAGGTCCAAATCTCCTGGGTCCCCCCTGAGCGGAAACAACCACGGCTGAATGCCCAAACCAAAATGCAGGGCTCTTAACATGCCTGAACTGACTGATAAAATCCAAATATCTGGGAATCAAATTCCTGAGAAAAACTGGCAATTACTTTTTTTATGCAGTTTGTTGATTGAAGTAGCTAGTTCATGCTTCTCTCTTTAAGTTTATTATGATATCTTTATGTCAACATTGAGCTAAATAGGTCAGGTGTAATGTGAAAAAAAGTAATAATTGACACACACCCACAGAGAATAATCACCTAACTTTGCAGTTTCCCACTGCTGTTTTCTACTTTAATGTCTTTCAGCTCATATACAGCCTGTTTTATTTCACTCTCACTGGTTTTTATCAACTTTATCCTGGCACCATCAGCAGAATGGCTCCAAAACCCTTCACATTGTGAGCTCAGCACTGACAGAAAGACACAGTTCAGGACTATCTGGTAAATATAGCAACCCTTTTAGCGGAACCAGAACATTCGATCAAGAGTTGGTTGAGTTACAATAACAGAGGATAAAGGAGCAATATGTAACACTTACACAAAGGGTTAAATATGCCTACTACAGTCCAAATTTAAAACATTGGAGAGAGCTGTCTCCCCCCTTCCCCTCCTCTCTAGAGTCGATGTGCACACGGGTTGCCATGTTGCAGACATGGAAGCTTCAGTGTTTAGCCAGCTCTGCATTGGTCTTGAAAGCTTTCTGCGTTCTAACCTCTCTCCATTTTTTAAAAGCATCCCCAATATTAATCCTAGTTTTACCACGTTTTTGGTCATGAAGCTTTTTAGAAAAAATGCAGAGGCTTTTTAGGTCGGGTAGAATCAGTTGCATCTGAACCGGTTCGCTTGTCCACTTCCATTGCTGCAACACTTGTTGGTTTGCCTTGCAAACTGAGAGGCATCCAAAACAGCCGTGTAGGGGTACTTTAAAACTGCCTACCTTCTTCAGACAAAACAAAAACAGATCATTCCGGAATTTAAACTTAGGAGGAGGACATACAAGGAGGTCATGGCTGCTGCATGTTGTCAGAGAAGCCGGCACTTTAGCGTAGCATGTTTCCTTAATGTCTGGTAATAAAGTAAGGCCATTTTAAGATTTAATTCAGTAGACATCTCACATGTTGGACCTTTCAAATATGGTAGGTATTTGAGTACATAAAATCCAACTAATGCTCGTCTTGCTCTAAATCTACTGCATGAGTATACGGGCAACTGTTTAGTTAACCTTCACTATGTCAACTTCATGAGGACTGATTTGTTGCTGGTGTTAAACATTGACAACATAAAATAAATATGATTTATTTGCAATCATTATCAAGCTTGATTAAAAGGTGCTCTGCCTGTTGCTGCTTGCAGTCTTGTCAAGAAGTGTGGTATTGCTGTTGGCACTCATCTTGAGACTCCCTTATCTGATGGACTTCACACTCAATACTGCGCTCCCTTGGGTCCTAACACCCACAAAGTGCGAAGTTGACCAGAAGAAATGTTCTTGAGATATGTGAAGGCGGTTATTCACAAATACAGATGGGTCCAAAAGTCTGAGAGCAAATTGAAAATCTCAAATACATATAATGTTAACCTGGGAAACACGATGAGACAAACCGAGAGTGACCACATGAATCATCAGCAGATCAATAATACAACCAAGTTTAGTTTCCTGGAGACAAAGAAGCAACCTCTTCACAAAAACAGACTTTTCTAAATAAAGAATTTGAGACTCTGATCAGTCAGAGTTAATCATAATAATAATAATACATTTTATTTATAAGCGCTTTTAAAAACTCCAAGACACTTTACAATAGTTAAAACATAAAGAACAGCACAGTAAGGACAGACTAACGGACAACGCAGCATTACACACAAATCATAAAGATAACAACAATAAAGGTAAACTACAGAAAACAGAAAATACATCACAATCATACATTAAAAGCTTGTTTAAAGAGGTGAATTTTGATAAGTGAGTTCTGTTCTTGAAGCAGATGTTAGCTTCTATACCATTTCTCAGGAGGCCAATCAAGTTCAGACGCTAAGCAGGCTTAGAAATACCTGCATTTCTGAGTTGATGAACAGAAAAAACGTCTTATTTAATCATGTTTTTTAAATCACGCAGTGACAGAAAGGTGTATGTAAGAACTGTGGACTGTGGATGTTTTGCACATCTGGAGTTGTGACACCTGACCCACATATACTTCACCCTGACCATAAGTCCCACTCCAATCACCAGAGACATGTTCTTCACTCAGGTTTTTCTTCTTTCTGTAGAAGTATTCATACTGAAGTGACAATGACACCAAACACAACTCAAAGCTTTGCATGAACTCCTTGAGGACCAAATAAGAAAATATTGTCCTCTCAAATATTCAGATTTGAGACTAATTTAAGCAGATGTTAACACTTATAATAAAAGAGAAAAGTTGAATTGAAAACAAATGCAAAATAGAAACACAGTTCTTCCATATAGTCAGACAGACAGAGGTTCTTTTCTTGTAGTTAGATGGTGCTGCTACAGCATTTGTTGTCGTCACTCAGATTCATATCAACACAATCCAACCAAATTTTGCTTGAAATTTCACAAAGAAATCAAGAGATATGATTTGAAAATAAATATCTTTTGCAACATTTGCTCAAAAATGTCAGCAAGTACAGACGGAACAGATTTAGTAAAACAATAAACATAAATGTGTGCTGGTTATATGTACCGGTAAGTATCTATCTTTGCAGAGAGTAAAAAAAAAGTTAGATTTAATGTGGAATAATATTTGGATTGTTTTAATGTGCAATCATCATTTTGTTTTGTTTTGCAACTCATCAATGTCATTGCACACTGCCTCCTGATGAATAAAATAAGTAAATAAGTAAATCATTTCATTTCAACACTGCACTCTCCGAAGTTGTACAACAGTTGGGTGTGAAGTTAAAGGGATGAGCGGTTCTCCAAATATGCAAGGACAAGACATTCAGACACATTGACTTGGTACTTTTTTGGACAGTTAGAAAGGTATATGGTTGTATATGGATGCAGAAATATGTCCATTTTCCAGCAGTTACACTTTCAAACTTGTGGTCCTGCGGGCTTTGAATCCTGGTGGGTCTACCGGTTAGTACAAAGGAGATCCACATACCTGAGACATCTGAGTCACTATGCATTTCCTCTTCTTCTGATATCCTCCTTTCTATCCGCCTGACCTCAGGCACGTAGAAATCTCCCTGCCGAGCCAAGGGGGCCATGAAGTGGATGTGACCCTCTCTGTAGATCTCGATGAACGGGTGTGCACACAGCCTCCTCTTCTGCAAGAGATAGTTGAGTTGGTGTGAATAAAAACATGTTTATTATTTCATATTTGTAATTAGGGATGCACCGACGCATCAGTTTAACATCAGTATCGGCCGATATCAGACTTGTTAACGGACATCGGCAAATAATGTAGCATGAACTGATGTCAGTAGTCGATTTTTATCGGTTGTGTTATATAGAATTAATGCTGGCATCTAGTGCACCTAATGTTGAGTCAGAGAGGAGGTTTTGTATTGGGCAGAGGAAGTCGCCTGTTTGACAAACTGACATTTTTCATGATCAAACATGACTGAAAATGTCGACATTGTCGGAGTCTCACACCAAAAGAAGTGATGACAAAACATCGGAATCAGCAATCGGCTAAATTGTTCAATGAAACTTCGAAATCAGTATCAGCCCTGGTTTTCACAATCGCTGCACCCATATTTGTAATGCATATTACAGATATAGGTGTTTGTCAAGGTCTTGTGAATATAAAGTGATTAGCAGTAACTTAAGTGCACATTCTGTAAAATCTAAAAGTCTACCTACAGTGTCCTTGTTAATTATTTAGCACCAATACACCAAGTCAAATTCCTTGTATGTGCAAATGTACTTGGCAATAAACTGATTCTGATTCTGATTCTGAAAATGTTCAAAATGAAGATTTTATGACAGGGTATTAATCATTTGGTTGAAGTCCATCACTGCAAATGTTAATTAATGTAAATGAACATGTATTACTACTGAAAAGGTGGCTCTTTGTGTATGAATACATACAAGTATGTGCATGTACTGGGAAGAGCAAATACAACAGTATAGACACAAGCCCAGACATGTTAATAATCTCACACGCCTGCATCCAATCCATAGTGACAGAAATGATTTGTGGGAACCTCACTGCTCCAACCCAACAAGACTCGACCTCCCAACACCCAACACATCTTACACCCCAACAGTCTGTCTCTCTGAAAGCCACTTGTCCCTCTTCTGGTACTTCCCTCACTCCTCCAGAAGTGGGAAGTCTCACATGACAAGAGGCCACTCCACTGCTGCAGGCTCATTAACCTTTCATTCGGCACGTTTTATTATTCCGCTCATGCACTGCTAATGTCTGTTGCTCTCACCCCTCTGACACATGCTAAATGTCGAGCAATACTATAAACACACTGCAGCTATAGTGGAGAGGTGTGATCAATTATTTAAAAGTAATTTGTTTTAATTGGCAAAAAGTTTTATTGCTATTTTTTTCCATTTTTCCTGATGCTAACATGTCAGAAATACGTTAATGCTTGATGCCATTTAACAATAAAAAACAGATGTTAACGTAAGTAATGTTGTTTTTTTTAAACTTAGAAGCCAAAGGAATCAGAGTGATCCAACAGAGACTTGAGTATTTAGTGTAGTTTATAATGACTCTACTGCTTTGATTTAAAGAGGGTGTGACATGAATACATTCAACTGAAAGTAAAAGCAGGTGATTATGGTAATAAAGGATTTTGTATTCACACCTTGCACTCTTCCTCCACCTCAAGGTTTCTTTTATTTTTGTCACCGTCTTGAACATGAATCATTTCTTGCACAATATGGCAAAGTCCTGACACCAGTCGAGGAGCAGAAACTGTTCAGATTTTGACCGTCACTTGACAGATCAGGGGAGTATACGTTTCCCTGACGATCAAGTTAAAACTTAAGAGGAAGTGGTGACAGGCAAGTGACTGTTTAGTGGAACAACAGGAACGTCGCACATCTGATAACCAGGACTTGTAGACTGAACTGACATGCATAGGATGGATTGAGACAGCTGACTTCTTTTCAGACTCTCTCTCACCATCTGTCTCTCAGCCCAATTACGACAGCAGCAGCGCTCCTCTCGCTGCTGTCTGCAGGAACAACGTTGTCAGTTTCAGTGATTTCAGCAACATCAATTATTGGTGTATTTTTCCCTTTGGAAACATCTGCACCCTCCTCATTG
The DNA here is from genome assembly GCF_963930695.1 of Labrus bergylta. Taxonomy (NCBI): domain Eukaryota; kingdom Metazoa; phylum Chordata; class Actinopteri; order Labriformes; family Labridae; genus Labrus; species Labrus bergylta. The sequence goes on along the minus strand of NC_089199.1, from coordinate 11,728,856 downwards.
GCTTGGATCATGATGCATATTGATACATGCATGCAGATATACACAAGTTTTTTGTTTTGCGGCTGAGACGCTAAATAAAAGATCAAATGTGAAAAGGCGGTATAGAGTGATGACACTGCCAGCTACACATGAAGGAGTTCTGCGTTAATATTTCACTTGCAATTTTTTTTTTTTTAATTTTAAAGTACAATGGAGTAAAAAATAAGTAATTTGACTAGTGGGTGCTCAAAGTTTTACCACAAAGGATAGAGAAAAGCTCCAAATACAGAACTGAGGACAAGATGTGCCAAATCAGAGCAGACTCAACAGTCTAATGGCACACTTAGAAGATGTAACCACAAAAGCTTTCATATGCCAAGGGTGGGTTTTAAAGCACTGCATTTAGCCTTAAAGGACAGTAATAGAAACTCCTAGCTTAAGATGAATATAAAGCACCCGGCAGAGAAAGGATCCATGTTTGTTTTCCTGAGCAGCCTCTGTCCTTATTTTCCTTCTTTTATTACAAACATGGAGGGAACACCACACAGTTCATTAAGGGACGAATACGCTGAACAACAACAACAACATTATAAATGATTAGCAAAGTTTAAAACGAATGATTCCATTTCTATACCGGCATTCATAACAACAGTTTTCATTATTGTTTCTCAGTGTTTAGGGGGGTCCTGACCGAGGGCTGATGTCACTGGACCATCATTGTTTATATTGTGGGGAATGGAAACATTCGGCGGATATTGTGTTTACAGTGGAAATGACGGTATATCAGGTCCTGGAAAATAGCCGCATAGACTTCAGCAGTAATGTGAAGGTGCAGAGGAATATTGGGAACTAATGAGTCCTTCAGAATAGGTAAAGTTGCATCAGGTTAGAAAATAGTCCCCCTTTCTCATAAAAGAAAGCAAAACAGAAAGTAGGACTCAGACACATATTTTAGTGCCACTGTGGCTGTGACAGCCCGTCATAAAATGATCTGCTCTGTCATGCTTTCTGCTTAATCAAAATCAAGGCATTGGACTATTTCCATTCAGGACACTTTTCTTTAACTCAGTGCAGCCTACCTTTTCATGATTTTTTAACCTCTTTTTTTAACAAATCCAATATTTTATGTTTCCTGGCACTCTGATACACTTTTTTCTTTGAAACATATTTCTATGCACACATTTTTTTCTCAGTTAAACTTCCAGGCTTTGCTCAAAGCTGAATAAACAATCTGCATCTGCCCTTGAAAGCTGATTATCTTAAGGTTTCTTGTGTGGGCTTTCATTCTTTGCCTTGCTAATGAACATCTACTAAAAATTAATTCCACCTCAAAAGAACTCCCCGTGAAAACAGAAGGCAGAAACTGCATTAACACATTAAAGTTTCAGATGCTCTTTTGATTCATGAAAAAAAAAAAAAAAAGGAAAAATTGCTTTTAGGCAGAAAGTTTAGGGTCGAGTATTTTTCCAGACCAGCACTGATGGCCAGACAACTAAGTGAAGAACAGAGGAAAGTGAAATGCTAATTAATTCTGACTGGCTTAACATTCACTGACAGGGTTCACTCTGTGTGTGTGCTTGAAACAGAACTTGCTGCTTTTCATGCTGCATGAGCTGGAAGTTCTCCAGGAATTTAATAACAAGAAAACTTTCAGCTTCAACTTTGAATAAAGAAATTACCAAGAACTATTTTTGATTATTTTACACATAAACACTAGAAACCTAAAACTCTTTAATGCCTGAAACCATTGTTATATTTCTGGTTTATGTTAACTGCATATTAAGGATGCAATATTTCACAAAAACTATGACCACAATATTCCTCAGCCGAATAGAAAGGCCTTTGAGTTATTATATCAAAAGAATATCAGAGGATGGGCCAACAGTACGACAAGAATTGGATTGTCCAGTGTGTTCAAATAACAGTCCAGCCAAGCCAGAGTCATCACAGCTGTGTCTGAAGCCTGAGTGACTTCACCCGTCTGTTACTGAAGGGTAAGGGTTTGGAGGCCTGTCGATGGCGGTCGCCATGCTGGAAAGGCTGTCTCAAAACTCAACATAACGTTTGTCAATCAGGCCAGACATGCAGCTTACTATACATAACTCTTATCCTTCATGAAATCAACAACAAATTATTTATTTTAAAAAAAACAGTACAGTCTAAGTCAATATAGAGACGTCTAATCAGACCTATGTCGTTTTTTGAACCAGGCTTTTGAATCCGATGTGTATGTAACTTCCGGTGCTTTGCAGCCAGCCTCAAGAGGACACTAGATGAACTGCAGGATCTTCCACTTCCACATTTGCTTCATATTTCAACACCGCTCAGGCTGAAATCTGGATGTCTGACAAATAACAACTGAAAACTACTTTGTGAGATGATTGTGTATGTTCTTTTTGAAAGAAACTCCTCTAAATCCAGCTACCAAATCACCAGGATGGACAAAAAAACTATCCATTTTGACATGTCATTTAGAACCAGGAAGTTATCAGTGCAATTTTCTGACATTTTTTTAACCAAACTATAAATTGATGAATGAGGAAAACACAACTAATTCTTGATAAATAACATAATCAGGTAGCCTATATGGAGTGCTTATAATTGGAGAAATGGTTTAGATGGGTATTCATTATGTTTCACCTTTGAATTTGGGCATACAAACTGAAAAACGTCAGCCTTATAGCTACAGCATTTTAAAACCTGTGATTGAAATAAATATTAGGCTCATTTATTTATTTATAGACCACACATGGAAACTATCCCTCTTACAATGACCACTAAGGTTTTAACCAGTAACATCAGTGTGTGTGTGTGTGTGTGTGTGTGTGTGTGTGTGTGTGTGTGTGTGTGTGTGTGTGTGTGTGTGTGTGTGTGTGTGTGTGTTATGAAGTGAACAGAAGTGACAGAGGGCAGCAGCTAATTAGTCAGTGGAATCACTGACTGACAAACTGAGCCCGGTAAGATCGTGTAATTGGGTAGGGGGTTGTGGTATGGTGTACTTATTGATTTGTGTTTGTTTTTTTTTTGCCATATTCTTCTCCGCAGTATGAGGTCTTCAGGAGCCCAGGAGAGCATGTAGGGGGTCAAAGCGTGGTCTTTTTGATAGTTACATCCTCCCACAGCACAGAAATGGCAGTATCTTAGGTCAGAAAGATACCTGTTATTATGTTTCTCTGGCATGGAAACGGAATTACAAAGAACAGACATGGGAAATATCAACAGCCAACAGAACATGACCTCACCTAACTTTGATTAAATTGTTTCAAAATCTGAAATACGAGTCACATTGTCGAGTCGCATCTACCTTGTTTTTTTGGTTGCTGCAAACTTGTCTACACAAAAGTCGAACCTTAGCGATACCTGGAGATGCAGAGTGGATCATGAATAAATCACCACCTACTGTATCTTCATAAAAATGTGGTCTGAGTATTGTAGAGAGCAGCAGCAACACAACCTCATCTATTTGAGTACACATCACAGTGGCTAAGCTGGTAGAGTCCTCGCCTCTCAACCGGAAGGTCAAGGGTTCGATCCCCAGCTGTCCGATGTGTCCTTGGGCAAGACACTTGCCCACACCCTGCATTGCTCCTGCTGCTTCAGTGGTGGTGTATGAATGGATTAGTGTTGTTCTTACTCTCTGATGTACGTCGCTTTGGATAAAAGCGTCTGTTAAGTGAATTGGAACATCAGCCAGAGCCTGAAACTGTTTTTTTATCGAATCAGTCAAAGGCACCACGGTATAGCTCAGTTAAAGTGTTATTAAATGAGCTTACAGTTTAATATATCATGTTTTCATGGTGCTCTATTATACTAAAATATTGTGCAGGAATGGAAGATTTAAAAACTGTAATTAGTAAAGGGGACTGCCAAAACACACGCACACAGGTGCTTGTAGATCTGGCTTTCATCACCTCCTGTGCACTTTCTCAAGCTAGATGTATTTGCAGCCACTCAGCAGAAAGTCTCAAGAGAGCAGATAAAGGAAGGACTACATGAAAAAGAGGATGTGCAAATGTTCCAGGGTCCTAGCCTGGGGGGCAACATCTGCATGGGACCCCTGTGCTAGTACATCACATGTGCCCTTAGATAAATAAATGAAACTAAACCGGGTATTTTTAGAGCTTGAAATCAAGATTTCTGGTTCTGGAACATGACAGCTACACTCTATATGTCTCCTTTTCTTGGAAAGACATGAAGGATCCATCATCACACACACATGTATAATTCTTCAAATAACACTGTTCTTTTTTGAATGGTTTACTGCTGTAGAAGGATGTGCATATTTATCCAGGAAATTTAATGTGATTCCCGATAAGACATCACCAAGGCACCAGGGTAGATAATGAAAGATCTGGACAGCTGTAAATGGACTTCATTTTGCAATAATGGAAGTAAGCCTTTCATAACTTTGTAATTTTAACAACAGTTTAGTTGTGCAACACTGATTTAAACATGAATGGGCCATGCTTTTAGCACTTTCACCATGAAACTGAATAAAGGCTTTATACTTTTTCCAGAAGAGTGCCTTGGGCATTTTATCCTCTCTTTCATGGTAAGCACCTTCATCACACTTTGAATTTCTGAACACTCCAGATACTCTTTTTCTAATAGGAAATATAGATTGCTGTAGAAAATAATCATTATATATTGCCTATAATAAACCAACAAAAAACAGGTTTATTCTCTTATTTTGACATTTAGAGTCTGCATGAACAATGCATTTCTATACACCTTACTGTAATCATGCTGTATATTACAGTGAAAACAAATTGTGCAGGCAAATGTACATGCTGTGCTGAAAAAAAGATACAATGAAAAAAAAACACTGGTTGTACCATCAGTACAACTTGGCTACAAACACACAGACGCATGCGCACACGAGCACAAGAGCACATACATACACACACGAACACACACACACACAATTCCAGAGGCTTATAAAGACACACATACATGACTGCAGTAGCCGCAGGTCCTCCAAGCCTCTCTCCCAGTGCTTAACATACCAACACTGTCTTGTTAAATCACAGTCGACATGCCTACACACATTGTGTAATGAGTCATCGGGAAATTAACAACTGTATACCATAAAGATAAAGAAAACCAGATAATGAGATGAATAAATTATTTTGAGATAGATAAATAAATAAGAAATTACTTGTTAGCACGGAAAAATGAAGTGAGTAAAAATGTATGACTTAGGGGCTTCATAGTTTACATGCTATAATCATGTCACTTAACATTAGAAATTATTTTAAAAACATATATTTTTATTGGGGTTTAGTTCTTTGTTTATTTGATGTATTTTTGCATTTTCCCCTTAAATTTGTCTTGTTGTGAAGGAATGCTACAAAGTGTTCGTTTGTTTTACTGCAATTTCCCTTTAGGAGTAGCGGTTCAGTGATAAACAAAATCAGAATAAATTTCCTTCCATTGTGGAGCGGGGGATGCTGCTGAGAAGACGGCACCGAAGAGCTCTCAGCCTCAACCAAGACATGTTTTCCGAGGTCGCAACGAGCCACTCAGGGACAGCTTGACAAATATAGTGAGGACTTATTCCAACATGAAGAAAGTGCTGGAACGGTCAAAGGAGAATAACCAAAGTCGAGCCTGACACAAATAAAGATTACACTGAATGTAAAAGATGCCACGGCTGAATCTGTGGGAGCCATGAACTCACAACACAAAGAAGTATGACGTGTTTTCCATCATGCTTTCATGAATTGCTCCTTTATCTGTGGGGCTATTTGCTTATAACCTTGAAACCCAGCTGTATGTGTTCTCCTGATACCTTAATGATGTGAAGTGCAAGGTTTCTGCAGCATCATCATCAATTAGAAAAAAAACAATCTGCACTGTTCAGACCCTAAGTGTTCTTTATGTTCAACCAGACCTGCAGCTAATAATTGTCTTCAACATGGATTATTTTCTGTAAAGAATCCTTTACACTCACATGTGCAGCCTAGAATATTATCTTCATCCACAGTGAGTTATCTCAACAACAGTTTGATACCAAAGAGAGAAGCAAAACTGCAAGAATCCCAAAAAGAAATCATCCGTCCATAGCAAGCTCAATATAAAACATGCCTGGGTGGATACAAACCTTGTTCTTTTACAGAAAAAGGTGTTGACACTTTAACCGCTATGCTAACCAGGCTAGACTTGGTGTGCAGCAGTAACACAGGGAGGAATGACGAGCTGTGAATCAAGCTGAGGAGGAAATGCTGCTCACGTAGAATCACGAAGAAGAAATGTTGCCTTTATGAATAGGACAGCTCAAGGGCATCAGGAAAATGATTGGGGAAAGAGATTGGGGGACAACATCCAGCAGGAGGTCAGAAACAAACCCAGTTCTGCTGGATCCAGGACTGAAGCCTCTGTGCATGGCAGTGTTGTATTACCCGAGCCCAGGACTCAGATCTGGGCTCAACTTTGGCACAACGGTTTCTTAGTTCCTGCCAGAAACTTGTATAGGCGCAGCAAAGATTCAAACATTTCACAGCAAATGCAAGCAAGAGCAGTGCAACATGTTTGGTGTGTAAACTCAGGCGATGGGTATTATTCTTCTTTTGTAACTTGGACTCAGACTTGAACACTCGAGTTACTAGGTAACTTGATTACAACATGGGGTAGTCTATGGGGAGCGTGTAGTACCGACTGAGCTTCACCAACATCCCTAGAACTCTTTTAATTGGGTTTAAAAACAATACTTTATTTTAGCTGTACAGATGAATGTTGAGTTATCAGCAGTACAGTTCATGCATGTGGTGAAATTATTTGTGAAAGAGATTCCAGAGAGGCTCAACCTCCAAACTAATAACATTTTCCAACATCTGACTGAGTCCAAAGAAGCAGAGTTTAGAGTGACAGTTAATAACCCTCTTGTTCCTTAGAGACAAAGTGTCAGCCGAAATAAAACAAAAACAGTGAGGAATTGATTGCGAAAAGTAAAGATCTGCTACCCGCAGAAGTGAGAGACTGAAACTGACAACAGTGGACAAATAATGAGTCAGAGTACTGAGGTGGACACAAACAACAACTTCTGCCTCAGTGACGGCCTCTTGTCTCTTTAGGAGAGAACAAGAGGAAGAGAACACACGGCCGGCAGTGAAGAGGGCAGCTGATGGAACAGAGTGGCATCTAAGAGCTTCCAACCATTGTGCTAGAATCAGATTGAAACAAGATATATTAAGTCATTTATCAACACACCACTCAAGCTTCATTAATTAAAACACCAACATAACAAAACAACTTACACTGTCAAGATTTTTTTAACTGGGTTGGCCCATCGGGGGCACTGACTTATGCAGGGGTGGCATGACGTTTGTGGAAACAAACACGAAAATTAATTTAACTTGTTTACCAATTCTATCCCCACTAATGATGTGTACTTGTAGCCCAATTTGGCAACACATAAATCTTTTTAGCTTTATTCTTTAGGGACTCAAAGACAAAGATGTGCAGAGTCACAATTTCAAGTGCTCAGACATTGCACGCAAACTCTTGTATGCTGTCTAACTTGAAAAAAACAACAACATTTATTGGCAATTAAGTCCATTCCAAGTTACACAGTGTGCACGAGTATTTTATATGAAATTCTTAAGGAAAGAGCAAAGTATGCAAAGTATTTTTTTTCACAACTGAAAGTACGACTGTAAACCTGTTGAAAATAGCCAGAATAGCTGATTTGTAAATCCTGCCTCGGATTAGGCAAATAGCCAAACATAGATTTGGATTTTGGGGTGGCCAATCAGATTTCAAAGGGGCCCACGTGTCCACCCATCTGGACACGTCCCTGCTGTCAAAGACTAAAAATCACAAATCCAAAGTTTATTAAACATGACACTAAATTAGCTATGGACCTATTCATGTATAACACCAGCTTTCAATTTAGATACAGATAATACAGACAAATATATGAATACTTTTCCTTAAACGAAGGTAAATTACAAGTTTAATTTAACTTTGCAGCCATGAAGAAATCATTTGATCTATCAGGGGTTTTAAAGGCTATAATTCCCAGATAGCATGGCTTCTGATACAACATTACCATGAATTAGCAGGATTAAAGTTTTACAGTGTGTTCTCTTTTTTAATTGAATGGTCTCTAAATAGAGTCCCAAGAAAGCACATGTTGTCCCCAACATGGATTTTGACTGACTGTATTCTATTACTTTTGTATTTGGAAAATCTTAAATTCTTTTTTAGTTTACTTTTCTTTACAAATCATATCTAATCTGTATTTTTTCTGGACTTTGTACAGGGTATCTTGTTTTTTGTTAGTTTTTTTTTTTTTTTTTACTTAGAAAGCAGAAAATCTTGACCTCTGGGCATCTAAAAGACGAGCAGAAGTAGCCAGATGAGAGTTTACTGGATAAGACAGCCTCCGCCATCTCCGAGTATTAAATGCTTAAAGGTTATTCCTTTCAGGTAACAACATTATGTCATCTCTCAGAGCTGGACAGAACTCCGTTCAAGGTTTTGTTTTTACAGAACATGTTTACAGAACTTCTATTAATAATACAAAATACAACTTTTAGTTTTGAAATGCTTTGGGCCTTCTTAGTCATGGCACACATGTCGCAGCGGACTCAACATGTTTGCAGTACTTATTCCTATATATTCATTTTTTGTGTGTGTACTGTACTGACTCTGTGGAAAAAAGTGCTAATAGCAATATGAAGTATCAAATTGACTCTCATCAGTGTTGTTGTCATTCAGGATCATTCTGGTCATCATTAGCATATTCAGGGTCAGCTTGCAACCCATGTGGGTCAGGACATATGCTGCAGATTTCTCTTGCATAATACTTGCAACAGAGAAAGAAATGAAGCAAAGAAAATAAAAAAATAATCTGTCAAAGCTCAACAATTCACTCAAGCTTTTCAGCCATGGGAATCGAGACTAATTTCATACAGAATACCATACCAATACAAACTGACTTCAAAAAGGTTATGTTCCCTTCATGCTTGATGATGACAGCAGTCTTTCAGTGGCTTCAGGGCACAGACTAAGTTAAAAAAAACACCTATCTTATCCTAAAGGATAATACAGTTTCTGTGAAATTTGGAAAACCTGACAGAGCCATCACCAAAGCTTTAACATTGATACTTAAAAAAGAGCATATCAAACTCTTGTTTTTTTACTGAACTTGATTGATAGAGTGAATTAAGGGATCCAAATGTATTAATCAAAACAATTTTATTAAACATGTTCTTTTTTTCTTCTAAATCGGCCGCCTACATTCCTCCCAAAGAGGACATTTTGCTGTGTCATGCTAGCAGCCGCTAACGTAGCCTCAAGTTGCTAGAGAGATGACGAGCAGGCTAAAGAGGTCTGCTTGTTTAATTTCTTTCTAACTGCTCAATTTAATTTTCAATAACAATCATCAGATTTCATGCCTTTCTTTATGGACTCAAGAAGAGGCTTTATACACTTACTTCGATAAGCCAAGACTTGCTAACAGAATATGATGCGTGAAGACGATGGAGGTCCTTGTTTTAGTGGGGGGGGGGGGGGGAAGTGAAACATTGACCTTTGGATGCAAATGGCACTTTGCTGAGTGGATGTGAGCTCTTTCAGGATCTAATGTCAAATTAAATGTGTGGAACAAGTGGCACTGCAAAGCCAACAATCAGCAGCGACATACAGTGTGTTATTCAGGCGATTGTGACATTTGACTGCCTCCTAAAGCCTGTGTACCAATGACAGTAATCCGTAAAATAACAGAGGACACCACTCCATCTGTGGCAAGAAGGAGACAATCCTCACCTCGCCAGTAAGAAACTTTCCCCTATTTTCTTTTGTGTTACTTCTTTGACTATATCCGCTCTTATTATGAATTTCTTCTTGTTTCTGCTTTGCTATGTCTTGTGGTTATTTTAAATGTCCTTACAGTATTACATCTTCAGTATTCCCTCAACAGCAAAGTCTTTTCATACATAGGAGCTGTACGGCTTCACATGGAGGAGGGGATGTTGGAACATAGTATCAGTGCAGCCCTTTTCAAATCTATATTTCATTTCAAAGCTTGCGGTGAAAAAGCAGCTCAAAGGGTCTGAGGGCATAATGAGTGACAGTAGACTTCGCTGCCAGTACGAACAATCCAGGTGTCACTCAAGCAACAACCCCCTTTACACAGATCTATTCAGCCCTGACAAATGAACAAGGCCTGTTTAAAAGTCACTCAGCTGAATAAAGCAGCTACGTCCTAAGCCTCTTTTATCTTCCCCAATTTCTCGAGTTAGCTCACTGGGGTCCCGAGCCTCTGCACCTCAGTTAGGTGCCCCCACCCTGATGTTGGACTCATACTTGAATGGTTCAAAATTGCCTCTTGGATTGCTTTTTCAGGAAATCCCTCCAGAGGACACAGGAGAAAATTCATTTAATTTACATATCTAGCTCAACAAAAGACAAAGCCAAATTGGTGGAATATTGTGTGTGTGTTTGCATGTGCGTTTTTTGTGTGTGAGTGTAAGTGTGTGTGTGTGTGTGTGTGTGTGTGTGTGTGTGTGTGTGTGTGTGTGTGTGTGTGTGTGCGTGTGTGCGTGTGTGTGTAAAAATATTATATAAATATTAAGATTTAACAGCTGGGATCCCTGAAGGATTTTGCACATTGTTTTTACTCTTATTGCAACGACTAGCTAAAAACCCATTGCCTATATGAGCCTTTTATTATAATATAGTTATGTCTAGAAGCCTCCACCATAATAACTGATTGATACAGGTCTTCCCCTGTCATTTCACAAACATATTCTCACCCATAATTGTGAACCAGCTTAACGAACAAGAGGAAAAACAAGCGAGTAAATTCAACAAACAACATCAACATCGACTGTATGCTTCAAATCCTAAGTGATTGATTACAGCCATTGGCACAAAAAAATAGGTCCATATCTAAAAATAACTCACCTTCTTACGCTGATGCCTGATCTTTATTCAGAGCGACAAAGCAACAGAAGATAAAGTTTAAATAGATCAATCAGATGCAGATGTGACATTTAACACCAACTGTAGATTCCCAGCTGCTGCGGGATGAAAGTCATGTTTGAATATGTTTGACAGGCAAACTCCACAGAGCCTCTAGTGGGAAGAGTGAGCTGGCTGGGTCATGATGCAACATAGAGGGTACATGTTCTTTTGTAATTACCATAATTCATAGTTTAAAGTAAGGTTCTTATCAAGCTACATTTCCTCCCCTATCATCAGAAGATGTAGAACCTCCTGGTATAATGACTGGGGTCTTCAACCTGGAAACATTTATTGAAAAATGAATTAACTGTTTTAACTGTTAATCCCTGTTTTATTTTACAATATATAGTTTGTATCATGTTCTAAAACGTATAAATTACTAAACAAAATGTATAACTCGGAGCATGCCTGTTGTATACCACAACAAGAAAAGCAGCACATAACCAATTTATTTGTATTTAAAAGTACTACAGGACTTAATTGTGGAAGATTGATCTTTCTTTTCTGATATATTGGAGATTTAATTTCTATTTCAGAAGTGAATCCTTTTTATCCTCTTTTGGAGAATTTGGTCTAATCTGTGAAAACCAACCATTCCCTAATCATCCTCTCATTAGGAGATGAAAGGGTTTCTATAATAATAATTGCACGCGGGGCGCACTGGTGGCGCAATGGTTAGGGCGCGCGTCCCATGTATTGAGACTCTCGTCTCAAGCAGTAGGCCCGGGTTCACTTCCACCTGTGGCCCCCTTCCGCATGTCACTCCCCGCTTTCTCTCCCTGGTATCCACTGTCCTCTCTCTGCATTAAAGGCACGAAAAGCCCAAAATAAACCTTAATAATCATTGCACGTGACTGACAATCAGTATTGCACAGTTAATGGCTAATATAAGTAAAAACACTATGTTGTAACAAATGTAACTGTGTATTTATTTACTCATTCATTCATACATGTACTTGTGCATTTAAACATATGAATGTGTGGTTTGATAAAAAAAAAAATCAGGCTTTAGTTTGTTCATTAGTGAAAGAAAAAGGAGTAAATGTGGAATTATCTGAATTTGAAAGTGAAAGAAAGATGCCAAAAGAAATGGGAAAAGAAGATCTGACAAAAAAATCAACAAGACAGAAATAGCTTCTTCTCCCCAAACCCCATGGAAGATTCACATTTCGTAGCTGGTAATGTAAGACTTTACAAATCTTGACAGATTGCTAATAAATCATTCCAACCACATGGGTTGACCCTCATTAGTGACATGAGCTACAACTTTAAACCAAGAAATCTGTACAACTTTCGAGTACTTGAACACAACTAAAACTGTTCTGTAGTCAAATGTTGCTTTGAATTAATCTTCAGATGCTCCCCTACAAGAAACTTATCACTGCCAATTTGTACAAATAATGTTTGAGAGGATAACTATGCTGTTATTCTTAGAAAGAAGATTTTAAAAGTTGTTGCCCCCTTAGAATAACAATTACAATGAAAACAAGGCTTTCCATCTAAATCAGTCTTTCAGCATATTACACTGAGAGGAGAACTTGTCCAGTATATAAATCCCCCAACAACCTTTTCTGACCTTTCTAATTGTAAGTCACCAATAGCCAAAAGTCTGCGTGTTCAACAGGCCCTGCGGACTAGCATCTGTGCACCTCTTTGCATCACTCTCATGTAGACGGCACTAATAGGAATTGTGAGAGGCAGCACCTTATGCCACCAAAATGAAGCTTTCTACTTCATTGTGCTGAGAAAGACTTTAAGAGCACTTCACCATGTGTGTCAGTTGCTAAAAAGGCCATTTTCTATGGAACAAAGGGAAGCTTGTTTTATATTCATCCCAGAACCTCTGTGCTGGCAGGAAACTTCAGTGCCCTCAAGCGAACAAATGTTCCATCGTCTGCCTTTTGCAAACCTTCAGATCTCTGTGAATGTCAGCAATATTATCCTCCAAACCCCATCCCCACTCCAATCTGAAGGCCTGGCCACTGCCCTCGAATCAAATCTCAAGATGCCGAAGCGTTTGTGATGTAGCCCACCGCTAAAGAGCCAAAGCATAGAAGAAAAAACAGCATGGCAGATCGATGGTCTGACTAGGCAAATATCAGGGTGGGCCATGGGGCTGCGACTCAAACCGTCTGACGGACACAAATCATTCAGCCGTGACGAGCCGAGCATGCTAAATGCTGATGAGCTGGTTTGAAAAGGTCTCACCACTTGGGATATTTAAAGTGTCAGCCATCAGCAGCAGGCTTATCAATAGAAGAAACCATTCTAGAAAGGCATCTGTGAACCCTTTAGCTGCTTTTGCTAAATGTGTGCCATGTTTTATTAATATGTTTATTGTTTATATGTTTATTAATGTGGTTAAAGTCTATTTTAGGTCTGCTTCCTAACATCAGTGATGAAGAGTACAGGAACTTATAACCATCGATCCTTAGACTTTTTCTTGCTGTCTGTTCCAAAAAACAGAACTTAACCGGGGAAAAGGTCTTAAAGTTTGCTGATCCCTTTACTTGGAATGAATTACAAAAAGACCTGAAACTTAACGAGCTGGTCTCGTCGGATGCTTTTAAGAAGATGTTTAATGACTTGGAGGCGGACACATCTGGCTGTAGAGGTTGTCCCTGATATATTTATGGTTGTGGGCGATCTTTATGAATTTGTAAGGCTGCTTGTTGTTTGAAACATGAAATATTGCACAGAGTGAGGTCCAGTATGAAGTGTTAGTAATAATTGTTTAGAGTGTTGGTGCATGTTTGAGCATATGTGTACGGGGGAAAGGGGGCAGATCCCGTGTGTTTTAAGAGGGGGATTAGAGGAGTCTTTGGTCTGAGATGGTGGGGTTTTTTTTGGGGTGGAGGTGAAAGGCAGCAGTGTGTTAAGAAATCTTACAGCTGGGGGGAAAAGCTGTTGCAAAAGCTCCTGCCTGATGGGAGGAGGACAAACAGTATGCGTGAGGGGTGGGAGGGGTCCTTCACGATGGACGAGGCTCTGCATACACATTGTGGCTTGAAGATGTCCTGGGTTGAGGGGACAGAGATCCTCTTAGCTGTCCTCACTATGCTTTGTAGAGTCTTGCGTTCTGATGCTCTGCTGTTCCCAAGCACACAGTGATGCAGAGCTAGGACACTCTCTACAGTACCTCTGTGGCACGTGATGAGGATGAGTGGTGGTAGGCTAAGTTCCTTCAGTCTCCACAGGAAGTGTGGGCTTTTTGGCTGCAGAGGTGGTGCTGAGAAATCAGATGAGGTCATCAGAGAGGTGCACACTGAGTAACTTAGGACGTACTCACACTAGGCCATCCGTACCATGCCTAAGCATGCTTCACCCCTAAAGTCCAGTTAGATTGACTAGTGTGAGTGCTCCAATCCGTGCTCAAGCATGGTACACTTCCTTGGCCCTGGGACGTTTCACAGAGGTGTTCTTCAGCATGGTACAGTTCACAAGAGCACAAGCACGGGCACACGACGTGTTGGACAGCCATCATTATGGAGAAATACCGGAGTGTTCTGGCTGTATCTGACAAAAATGACTCAAAATAAGCCACAAAGTCAGTAAAGTAGCTGTCATGTTCGCTGTGTTGTGCTCTGATGTGCGGAAGCATTCTCGATCGCTCATCCCTTTCATTTATTTTTTTATCTCGAGTCCGCCTGTCTTGTAAACTAAGCAGCCTTCATAATAATATAAGGCCATGCATTGTATTGAGTTGTATGACGACATTATGTACAACAGCTAACCATGCTCAGGCCCGGTTAGTCCTGGAGCAGTGTGAGTGCAGGCCAGCGGGGGAATGGGGAAGGGGGTCAATCGTGCTTAAGCAGTGTACAAGACAACGTTGCTGGTGTGCCCTTAGTGCTCCTGACCCTCTCTACTGTTGAGCCACTGATTAGCAGTTGAGGAGGGGCTCTGCCGGCATCCTCCTGATGAGGTAGGTTGAGACTGCAGCATCTCACCAGGTTCTCCACTTCCTCTCTGTATGTTTCTTCATTGTTGTTGATGAAGCCCACTACTGTTGTATCATTAGCAAATTTAATGAGTGTTTCCCGCAGTGCTTTATAGTTAAACAACATGAGCCCTCCGCCTTAACTACCATTGTAGAAAAAAATCAAATTGATTAAAAACCTCGGGCGTCTCTATGTGAGATCCAACCAGAGCTCCGTTTGGACCTCCTCCCTGTGTCTTTGGTGTCAAGGTGTGATAGGGCTGAGTTCTCAGTAAAGGAAATGGCGTCATCAATGGAGCTGTTGGTGCAATAAGCAAACTGGTGGGGGTCAAGTCAAGTGGGAAGGGCTGATTTAATGTGTCCAGTAACTTGAAGCACTTCATCATGATGGGAGTCCAAGCCACAGAGTGGTGATCTTTGAGACACTTCAAAGTCGACTTTGGCACGGGGATGATAAAAGTCCCTCTGAAGCTTGAAGGAATAAGAGCCTGGTTCAGGGAAATGTTAACATCGGCACGATGGATGGCACAGTCCCTGAACACACGCCCTGAACACACGCCCTGATATGTTGGCCTATATGACTGGGCCTGCAGCTTTGTGAGCATCAACTCTAGAGATGGATCTCCTTACATAAGCTGGATCCAGACTTCTGCCCAGGAGGTTGAGTGGACTTGCATACTTGCATGTCATTTAGGGCTTCAAACAGTGCAGTTGGGTGTCACGAGCCCTTTTCAGAATCCGTTTCTGCAAAAGCGCCGTAACTAAGCTTAGCCGCCATTATGTCTTTGTACGTTCATATTGATTCTGCTACAGTGTGATATTCTTGTCCCAGTCTGTGAATTCAAATTGCGTTTAGGTGTTGCATAGCAAAATTCTGACTTTCCCCAAAAACATTGATACTGATACAGAAACGGCAAAAACCTAAAACACCAAGAAAGTAATGATAAAATATATGGAGCATGATGACAGTCCTGACATGACAGAAATAAATGGATTTAAACAGGGACAACAGAAGATAGGTAAACTACATTTGGGCTGTTCAATTCATTAAAACATTGTTTTATCATCAATGTATTAACATTATTTTTACAGCTCTGGTCAGTGTTTTTTTTCATCTTTTGAGTCTTTGCCACACTTTCCGTTGTTTTCCAAACACACCATGAGGGGAAGGCTGCCTCAACTGGGAGGTTGCTAATGTTAGTTTCAATAGTTCCATAATTCAGCTTGGTAGCCTATAAAAACTATAGACACAAATGATAGTAACTGTAAGTCTGGCACTTTGTGATTAAAAAACTAAGACCCAGGACTATTAGGCTGCACACTACAGCTGTGCACTAAAATAGAGTGAACACAAACCACAGAATATACCTCCTTATTAACGGAGGTCTCCGCTCGATATACGTATGGGGGCATGAAATTATGTTTTTATCACATTCACTAAACAACCTGTTGCTCCTTAAAACAAGTCAGCATGTCTGTCGGTGAGATGCTTTATCCAATTGGACGTGTTGGCTCCCATGATCTGCATGGGCTTGTGGTGTCCGTGGGGTCACCCTGACTGTAAGCGATGCAAGCAAAATAATGCCATATTTTGTGCATCTGCTTTGTCAACAAGCAGTAGACGGTGGGCAAGAATAGCATCTAGAATGTTAGCAGCCATTGCTCTCGTTCTGGTTGTCACCATGAAAGTGTATTAATGTGTGGCACACCCACAATGCCTGGTGGGAGTGACAGCAGAGCTCGGAAAAGCACACACACACAACACCTATTGTCTGCAGGGAGTGAAAGCAGAGCGATGAACAGCACGCACACAGA
Organism: Labrus bergylta; assembly: GCF_963930695.1. NCBI lineage: Eukaryota > Metazoa > Chordata > Actinopteri > Labriformes > Labridae > Labrus > Labrus bergylta. The sequence continues at coordinate 11,712,151 of NC_089199.1, read as the reverse complement.
CACAAACAGCCTCACTGTTTCAGGTTGAGAAACCTGGAGTGGTATTAATAAAAGGTGGGCATCGCGCTACTTTTCTAGTATTGGTATACCATGCATCACTCAAAGCTGATGAAGGGAGACTTAGAGAAAGAGCTGACACCTGTGATCCCCACCTGCACTAAACAACTGCACAACCTGTGAGCTACAATGGAGATGTCATTCCTGTTACCTACATTTAAAATGAAACAAATATCTTCTGTCTCTAAATATAACCACAGGGTTTGGATTGAGTCTCTCACTGGGTTTCAAGTCTGTTGCCAAAATGTGTTGTCTGGCAGACATCCCAGATATCCAGAACTCCCAAATAATTCACTTCCAGGTCAGTTTCCATCTATCAACTAAATTACATTCCAATAAATTCACATTTAGGCGGTCTCATACAGTCAGATAGAAAACTTATTTTTAATCTTGTATTCTTTCTGTGTCACTTTTTTTTTCCAGAACTGGTCAATATGGAGATCAGAGGTTATGCGTGGGATTTTGTTTTTTCAGTTTTTTTTCTATTAATAATAGCTACAGGGCCTATAATGGATGAGACAAGAAAGCCACCCACATGAGACATTATAGGCAAACCAATAAGTGAAACTACTATTGACACATTGATATCACAAACCCGAGTACATGGCGTTTTATAGGTGCAGCTAAAACTAAGAAAGTCTAAAACGACAGCCTACGGCAAATTAAGCCTTCATGAAGGTTATAGAGTATGGTACACACACTGTTTTAGAGATGAGTTGATTAAACTTTGTGGTCATTTGGAAGGCTGTTTGTGTTGCTGCTGAATTTGATCGCATCATAGTAAGTAGTGTTTGAAAAGTTAAGAAAGGAAAATCCATATGATGGAAAGGTTGAATCAACAACTCTTCTGAGCCGTTATAACAAAACATTTGCAGTACGTGTTTCACAATTTCAAGATTATTCAAATACAATTCATTGCTAATTAATTGGATTTTTTTTTTCTTAATTGTAGCTTAAAATAAGTTTAAAATGAGAAAAAATACCTGATTGCTTTAAAAAAACCACTTAAAAGTAGAAAATGACAACACTGTATTTGAAGTAGCTTTTATCATTTTATCTGATGCATGAAGCTTTTTTTTTTTGTTTTTCCCACAAAAATAAGGATTCAAGTGGATAAGAACCTATAGAAAGACTCATGTCCAGTTTGATGGCAGTATAATCTGACCTTTCAGGCAGGCTAAGTGTCACTGGATCAGAGCCAGATTTAAACAGCGTTCAAGCAGATGGTAGAGGCAGCCAGCAAGGACACACAAACATGCTCCTCTAGCAGAGGCAGAGTGATTGAGACAACCTGTGGTGTTGCCACCTGTTTTTTAGCACACTGCATAATTAAAGCATAGCCACAAAACTCTCTGCTCGATGCAATGACTCACTTTCCCAGCATCCCTCAAGCAGCACTCAATGAAACCATTCATCAAAGTGCTGAAAAGAGCTCAAATCATTCTTTTTCTTTCTTTCCTTTTGTCTTCCCATGTCTCCGACTCCTTTCTAACAATAAATCCTTTTCTGCTGTACCTAACACACACCAGCAAACCCTCCAGGGGATGCAGGGAAGAAGGCATGAGAAGGAAGAAAATACTTGACGTGCCAGGCTTTTCACAAAATATATTTTAACTTTGTGCCGCCTGGAAACCCACAGTGTGACTCAGAGGTAAACGTGACGATCATGGGGTTGGATATTGACCATTTCCTTCCTACCGCTTGAGCCCACCTTAGAGTTAGGGATGATTCATTCCATCGCATACACTCAGATCACACACAAACACTGCACTTTCCCATTACTGTTTTACTGCCACTGAAATAAGCACACAGGCCATGCCTCCTGACGGTTGTAATTTCATCGTAATATCATTCCCAAAAAAGATTTTGAGTGCAAAATGTTTGTCATGAATGGACGCAAAATGGGTTCACTGAAAAGAGAGTAAATACATCTTTGAACTGTGCTCTGTGAGGGTTTTAATGTTCTGTATGTTCTGAGTGAAAGTGCAACAAAGAAGACACCTTGTGTGAGCACTGATTCCCATTGGACAATTATGTGATGGGCTCCGAGCTAATGGGGCTGATGCTGGGTCTTAGAAGAAACTGTGTGCTTTACTATGGTGCAGGGATAGGACACATTACGATACAATACACATTATGATACCATATGATAATATACAATACACTTTGTTGTCCCCTTGAGGAAATTTGTCTTGAACTCAAGTGCTGCACACATTTAGCTGCCTCTACAGTAGCATCAGTAGATACAAACAATGAAAAAATCCACATACTGTATATTGCACACCAACAATACTGCACAAGAACATCACTATTACACTATTGCAACACCCATACCACCTTAAAAAACATTATTTCTGTGATTATCTTTGGAACTTGGCCTGTGGCCTCATGCCTATGACCGAATCAGAGCAGTTTTGTTATTCTTGTGCAACACATAAGACTGTAAATAGTAATAGACGAAGCCTGTGTGACGTCACCCCTCTGTTACTGCAGGGGGCCTTAGTGTCCCATTCATGGCGGCCGCCATGCTGGACATGCTGTCTCAACCTAACTGTCAGTCAACCTAATGACTGACAGTAGGCTGAGAGCTGGAGCCGGGGTTGGGTTTTAAGCCTGTAGACAAACTGTTTCAAAGTTCGTCAATCGGGTCAGCGTTATTGTGAATAACGCTTATCCTTAATTAAATTAAATCAAAACGGATGAGTTGTAAAAAATGAGCTAATAAGACCTACTTTGTGCTTTGAACCAGGCTGTAAACATGTTCATTTCTGCTGTGAAAACAGGCGTGTATGTGAAGTATGGTGCTTCTGCACACGGCCTCAAGCGGACACTCGATGAACTACGGGATTTTGCACTCCGCCACTGCATCCTTTTTCAACACCGGATGTCATTGTCAGTGACATACAACCTTCAAGTTATTGTGATTGATGCAACAAAAGAAAAAAATACCTTGATGTATTGCTCCAGCTGTGGGTAAACTCTTCTTACTCCCAGAAGGACAGAGAGAAATGTCCTTCGGGGGAACGAGGTAGTGACCACATGTGTGACTTCAGGAAAAGAGAAGACATTAAAGCTCGATGACTTGTAGCTTTTTAGAAGCTCCTCGTCCGCCTTGTTTTCTCCCTCGCTCAGAATACTGCCCACAGCATATCGGCATAGTGGCCCAGGCACCTAAGATCAAAGAAATGTAGATTGATGAGAACAAACAAACAAAACGGACTGATTGATAATGTAGAAAGAGAGAAGAAACCAGGGTTATAAAGAGTCTCTGATATGAAAGCAGCACTCACAGATTATTGCTCTCAATAAATATCTGGCTCTTTCAGAATCATGTTTTCTTGATGTTTATGAGCAGGAAGTGATGGACAAAAACACATTGGTTTACGTCATCTTCCCACATGCCAGAATAAGGACAGAAAAACTCTGAAATGCCAACCTTCACCAACAAATCCAGAGTCCCTGTCTGTCTCTGGGGACTGATGAGTCACAAAGACTTGTGTCTACGACAAGGAAAAGATGATTCCAAAAATAATGAGGAGTTGGCTTAAAAAGTTACACTCTCTGATGTCAACCAGGTGCCAAATTTAAGAAGAAGAGATTGAAGTTTAATTGGAGCATTTGGCAACTAAGCATTTATTGCTTCTTCCTCCAATCTGAGCACCCTGGTGCCCATTAAGAAAAAAATAAGGGAGACACTCCTTACAAATGACTTCTCCTGGGACATCCAAGACGTTCTCCCCACTGTGCTGAGCTGAGCACTACAAAAGGCTCGTGCAATAAATAAGTCGAAATGGTCCAATTTGTTCATAAACCCATCAACGTTACACTTCAAGCACAGCTAGTGTGTCTGAGAATGCCGATTTTCTCCTTCGCTCCTCCACACACAAGGCCAGTCATGGAGAGAAGTGTGGTGTTCAGAGCACATCGTGGAGTGAGCATATTTCTCTCACAACAGCACGCTGTTTTCTAAGTTACTTTTTGGGCCATTTTTGCCTTTAATGGATAGTACAGCTGAAGATAGACAGGAAATGTCGGGGAAAGAGATCGGGGGATGACATGCAGCAAACATTGAACGTTTGAACCCACAGAAGCTGCGACAAGGACTATAGCCTTAACCCAACTCCTAACCCTCAAGCTTCTGTATGTGGGACGCATGCTCAAACCCCTGAGCTAAGGCAGTGGCCCATAACAAGATGTTTCAGATTTCCAACACAGAGATAAGCAGAAAGATGAGAATATTCCGCAAACAATTCTGACCTGATGGTTTATAACATTTGAGAACTTTTTTTTTTTTTGGGGGGGGGGGGGGGGGGGGGGGCTTTTTTCCTTGCCGCTGGTCAGACCTGATCCCAGTGCCACCCGGCCTGAGGAATGAGTATTTACTGTGTTTCTAGATATTAAATCAATGTAAACTTAATAATTGCTGGTCAAACACAATAAGCACTTTATGGACTTACTGCTGTATCAATTAAATGAGAAGATGGTTTAAATGAGTCATATTGAAACAGGAGAGATATTGTGGTTTTTGCTTCATTTGTGAGCAGCTTTGTGTTTACTGCTCTGTTCCTCTGTGCGGATAAACTTTTGATTTGAACTGAACGGAAAATAAAAACTGCATTGACACCATGAGAGAGCAGTTTCTAAGCCCGTATTATTGCTATTGTTTTCTCCTTAGTTAGATTTTCTTTAAATGTATGACGGGAAACGGTTTTGTCAAAAACACATTTTTCTAGTTATTGCTTTCTCTTCTCCCTCGAGTTTTCATTGTTGTAAAAATGACTGATTTAGTATTTTTATTTTATACTCCTTGAGTGATGAGCAAGCCTGGTGCCATCACTCTTTGGGGGTTAAAGGCTGAATTTAATAAACCCCCATACACTTAGTTCACTTTCATTTCCAGCCACAGTAAGAGATAACACAACACTTTGTTGAACATATCATTTCAAACATCTAGTAATTGCTTCACTGACTTTACAGTAAGGAGCACTAGTACATTTGGGAGAGCTTTCACATGAGGATATTTTTGACAATTTGGATGTTTTGGGGGCTCACAGTGGGAAGTCTGAGCTGAACAGATGTATTAATCATCACAGGCTTCATGCAGTGAGTCCACAACAAAGAAATCCAGCCAAAAGCACAAGCCTCTGTCCACAATCTTTGTTTTTCCTCTCTAGACTCATCAAGAAACAAGAGTGGTGCCTTTTGAAGTGTCTCCAAAACACTGACAGCTCATCTGTAACAAAAAAAAAAAAAAAGCTTCCAAACTACTGTGGAAACGGGAGCGAAAAGAAGAAAACTATCTTCACTCACATTGGAAAAAATCAGTCCTGGATTAAGTCAGGCTTGCATTTTAAATGTTTAACTCTGACCTTCAGAGAAGGCAAGTGTTGAAGAGATTTTTCTACTATTTCATCATTTTCCACAAAGACGAACATGGAATTTATACTAATTTCCCGACTCCGGAAGCAACCATGCCCGCAGCTTTCATCATATAATGACCCCGGACAGACATGGGTCCCTGAAGATGGAAGAAACATGTCATACCACCACTAGTCCACTTGTCATTCGGCTTTTTATTCCGAAAATTCTATGCGTCAAGATGCCCCTGACCCTGATTGATTTCTAATTGGAATATGAAGTTTGACAGAAAACTGCATGATCCACCCATGTCCCCGCCTTGGAGTTTGCAGGAAAAAAAAGTTGCACGCAGAGAGGAGGAGGAGGAGGAGGAGAAGGGTAGAGGTGAAGTGAGCACGAAGTGAGCACACTGGGTCAACACCCCCCCCCCCCCCCCCCCCCCCCCCCCTCCTGCCTTTGTGACTGGCTGTTAAAGTAGAGGTGTTTTTTTTTTTTGGTTAGCCATTTGAAGAAAAAAGATAAATCTGCTCCAGCCCTGTAACCATGGCAACCATCTCAGCACCAACTTAAGTCCTCGTTGAGATCTTTTGTTTCTCCAGAGGAAGTGATTAAAGGAGGTAAAAGTGCAAAAAAAAAGCAAGAACAGAGGATGAAAATAGCCATGCTGACACTCCTCCTCTGTCAGTTGCACTGTTTGAAAATGGTTCTCACAGTTCATATCAATGGACACTCTCTCACCATTTCGACACCAAACACCCTGTCCTCCTGAGAGCACTCTCTGGGGCTCCTAGACTCCGGGACTGAATGGCATCCTGAGGCTCGGAGGCTAATGAGCTGAGATCATTACGCCAATTATTTTAACTTAGATCAGGACTTGGCTGTGACTGCGCAGGAGAACTAGGACCTACGGCGAGCTTAATTGCCGGCTTGGAGAAGAAAAAAAAAAGGAGGATGAGCACAACAAAAGGGTTTTGAAGCAGAGCTGGAAAGAGTCCACCGGTGAACTCTGGTTACATTCCATCAGGTCTCTATGCTGTGGAGGGTTTCAGCAGCTCCACTTAAGTCAATACCGCTGAAAACTATAGCCCTGAAAATGATGAGTAATGTATTCAACGGATATATAATAATTGCATAATTTTTTTTGTTGGAGTAGAAGAAGTCACCTGTCGGACAAACTCTGACTTGTGTTCATGGTCAAATGTCGGCAGTGTGGGAGTCTTACACTGTCTCTGGGAAAGATCAGCGACATGCAGTTTGTAAGGCATATTCCAGTGACATCTCAAGAAGAGGGACAACTAGCAACAATTTAAAAACATTAAATATTAACATGTATCTCTATTGTCTTGCCTGCTCCCTGAGAGTATAACCCTTGCCAGTATGATCATTTGAGATGAAAACAGTTCATTTGCCATTGTTGTTTCATTTCAATTTATGAAGCTATGTTTTTATTTTTTTTAAGCACACAAAATGAAGGAATATTGTGTGAAAAATGCAGAGCTCAAGTTCTCGTGTCTTGTTTAACCAGACCAGTAGTCCGAACGTCAGAGAAATGTAATTTCAATGCTGCAAACACACAAAAGACGAAAATCATTTCATTTAAGATCCTGAAAAAGAGATAAGTATTTCAGTTGACGAACACGCATGCTGCAGATTAATTGTATATCATTTCAGATTCAGTGTATTGTTAAAGCTCTAATACAACATACAAACTGTCCTAATGTTATCTAACCTGAAATGTGTTTTTAGTCCCTGATAGAGGTCACTTTGTTATGGGAATGTATACATGTTGTTCCACATTCAATTTAAGTGTATGCTATCACAGATGCACATTTCTTAAGACCAACTTTCTCAGCCTACTGATTTACCCTGTAACTCGAGACCTTTCCACACTGTATCAAACTGCACTATTTAAACATTTCCAGGCGCTCCTCCTTGCTCCATTCCCTCTCTTGCTGTTTGGGTAGAGACTGTTGAAAAAACAACTCATGCTGAACTTGTGTTTTAAAATGTGTGAAACAGTACCACTGGATTATGGAGACCACAGACGGTGTGCTGGATAAGATATCTTCAAAGCATATCCAGAAAATATAATATCCTGCTGCTTTTAGACACTGAGAATTTAGGCTTTTTGACGTTTGGTCCGGGAATGCTTCAGCTTTGCCACTTTCAAGGGTCATGTGAAGATGTGGAAACCAGATCCGAGACCATGTCTAACCTTTTTTTTTTTATTATGCCTAAAAACATACAACTATCATGTATCTAACACAAGTGCATACTGGGTACTTAAACACATCTTTGTATGCTACCCATGTGCAATATACACATTGTCTGTATATGCAAATTCAGTGCAAAAGGCTATGTGCAATTACACCTGCACTTTAAAGTTACAGGCTCGATAAGGGCAATTGTGCAATTTACATCAGCACCTCATAATCTTGTGCAATACTCCAGCACTTTTGCACTTTAATACTCCGGCACTTTACCTCCTGTAGCAGCACTTCAAGCACTTTATGCACTTTAACTCTGAAGGTCACTTTATCCTGGTTTGTTTTGAACAAAATTGCACAACCACTTTTTACACTTGTATGTTTATGTCCCTGGCAACTAATGTACAGTTTATGTCGTTGTATGGTCAATATTTTTTGTATTGGTATCATTGTGGTTATATGTAATTGTGTATACTTTTGAAATGAACCATCAACCTGCCAAAGAGACTTTAGATGGAAATCCGGCTCTTTTGCTACGATCTGGTATATTTGCGTGTTTTTGTTCATTGATGTGCACTGCCTCTATTTTTAATTAATTAATTTGGGGATGAATGAGTTCACACAGGGAATGATTGGAGATACAGGACCTCCTCACAGGGGGATCAACTCATATATTGTGTTTCTTTTTTGCAGCAGAGGAAGCAGCAGAGGTGTAAAAGTTAAGAATCTTCAGTCACATTCATATAATGGGTATAAGTTTCTGTAGTTTGATCCTTAATAACCAGAGACCTCCTAAATTGGCAAGATTGAATAAATACTTCAATGACTGCAAAATTGATTTAATTAACTACCATATTTGTAAAAAAAAAAAAAAAAAAAAAAAAAAAAAAAGTGACCATAGTTTCTAACTTAGCTTACATTTAATTTATTGTTAAACAGAAGTCATTTTGGAGTTGCATAGACGTCTTACTTATAGGACCTTGTATGAACAACCTCAAAAGCACTTGGATAATGTTTTTATTACACCTGAAACAACAAACCCCCCCCCGGTCAGATGTGCTCAGGGAAAGAAATTAAAAACTCAAAATAGATCAACAATTTTCACTGCAAAATCCTGAGAAAAGAGCGAACCCAACAATGTGAGGACTATGCTTGCACTGAATGTCACATTTTCTCGTGGAAAATTAGATTGACAATCATTTAAACCATCAAATGTTGACGGGTGTAGAAAAGGACATCCCTCTTCTACAACTTCATTAGTTTGAATAAAATAACATTACTGCCATCTACTGGTCAACTACACATCCTAGTTTACGAGGTAAAACGTGCCTGATTGTAAAGTGAAGATATTGTGCCAAATGTAATAAAAGAAAACTCGAGTCAATTAAAGTGAATATTTGTTGTGTAATAGATGGTGAGTGGTGTCATTGTTTACCTTTTTAGGGTCATCATAATATACTCCTATACATGACAGCTTTGGTCCAATACTGTGAGACTCCTTAAAAAGTTGTCCACAGTTTTTGTATGGTCCTTGTTTGAATTTGTAGGCAACTGTGATCTTCTTTATGGGAGGAGAGCCTGTCAGCACGATGATGTCTGACGATAGTCCCGAGTACAACATGTAACATGCTATTGTTATCAGACTTAACAACAGGCTAAAGACACACAGACTGACCCAGTCTTGCATGCTGACCAACACGACGAGCAGACAATTATTTAGGTCGATTCTGCTGAATATTTAACACACGGGCATTTTCAATCACAAGGCAACATTTTAAGTGAATGTTTCGTTGTTTTCAGGTGGCATTAACCCATAATTTAATTTAGACCAAAAGAGATTGTCGAGTGAGGATTGCACATGCTTTACTTCCTGGAATGTACCATTACTGCCGACCAACAGGGGGGGGGGGTTAATATAAAAAGGAACTTTTAAACCAAAAACAACCAGAACGAAAGTTCAAGTGAAACACATTTTATTGTTCACATTTTAATGTAGTGGAAGATTTGTAGATTTAACTAATTCTTTTTTCGTTAGACAAATAATTAGCAGTTACAGGTTACTAATTATTTGTCTAACGAAAAAATAATTAGTAACCTGTAACTGCCGACATTGGTATACATGCCCGGTAATGTCACTCATTTAAATACTGTAACTTATTTTGGATGTAAGCCTATCAATGTGAAATAATTGTACAACTTAAATGCGGTTGGTTGGTGGTCAGAAAAATAGAAAAGCACAAGAAGATATTTGACACATTTTAGGGTTTAGTTACTCTTTAAAGTTAACATTTAACCATGCAGTCCCAACTACTTCCTGGATGTTAAAATCGCCTCTTGAGTTAGAGTTTTACAACAGCTGCATTAATAACTTTGATTTCTGTGTGTTTGAGAGATTTAAACATTTTCCTACAAAATAAGACAAACAATATCCATTGATTACGTTAAGCCTTAAATGGGCTTAAGTCACATTTATGGCCCGCCCCATTAATAAAACGAGGGCTGGACTCGTTGACATTGAACCGCCTGGAAAGCGATAAACAGCACATTATTTCTTAAACCCACATCTTGTCGGAGAGGTTCATCTGGAGTTCATGAAAATGGCTGCGAATATTAAAAGGTTTTACGGCCTCACCGCTAAACTACTGTCCGGAGAAACGTTCAGTTTCTCTGCACTTAAAGGGAAAGTTGTTCTCATTGAAAATGTGGCGTCTCTCTGAGGAACAACAACCAGGGACTACACTCAGATGAACGAGCTTCACAGTCGTTACTCCGCCAAGGGGCTCGTTATCCTGGGTGCGCCCTGCAACCAGTTTGGACACCAGGTAGGCTGTGTGAGGTGTGAATGAAAGCAGGTGTATGACATGAGCTTTTATTCCCCCAGTGCAGGTCATTACACTCAAAATATACAGTATATCTAAACAGCTCAAGCATAAGGCCTACTGTGCTACTAGATAAGCAGACTGCAGTAGGCCTACACTCTTGAATGCAAGGCATACTGTTTATTAGTGTCTACTACATTATGGTAAAAAATGTCATTTTTTGAAGATGGTTGGATACATTTAGAAAAGTCTCAAAGTTGGCTTGCAGGCTTGTTTTTATTATTTAATGTAATTAAATAGCAAAATCCCCAATTACAAGTCCTTCATGCGAAGGTTTCTTACAGCAGCAATATCAATTCAGTGATCTCCAAGTATTTACAAGATGAACAATTGGGAATAATCCTATGGATTAATGATTAGGTAAAATTCATCTGTGTAGCTTTTATTAACTACTTTGTTGGGCAGTTGGAGTCCCATATTTTTTAATTTGATGATTGCTTTTTGTGTTAAAAAAGTAAATAAAACATTTGATTTTCGGTGAAAGGTTGAATACAATGATAAACTTGTAAATAACAGTAGGCTGCCTTGGAGTTGAAATAAGAACATCATGAAATGCAGTAACCTTATTTGTATGGGTTTGAATGATAACCTTAAATAATCCTATTTCATCAATGATTGATCATTAAAGTGCCTATCTATGGTGTACTGTTTCTGTCTTTTTTATATAACAGGAGAACTGCAAGAATGATGAAATCATGAAGTCTCTGAAATATGTCCGTCCAGGAAATGGCTTTGAACCAAAGTTCAAGATCCTCGAGAAAGTTGATATAAACGGAAAGGATGCCCACCCCTTGTTCGTCTATCTGAAGGACAAGCTTCCATTCCCCTCTGATGATGCCATGGCTCTTATGACTGATCCAAAGCACATCATTTGGAGTCCTGTCTGTAGGAATGACGTCTCCTGGAACTTTGAAAAGTTCCTGATCGGCCCTGACGGGGAACCATACAAGCGCTACAGCAGAAACTTCCTAACGATGGACATTGAGGCCGATATTAAAGAGCTACTTGAGAGGGTCAAGTAAGGTCTTGGCTGAAAAGAAAGTCAGTTATTTTATGCCTAGCCAAAAAAGATAATTAGTATACATGTTTTTATGTGTAGGCTATTTTATCATGTCTCCACCTTCACAGTAAATTCATGCAATCGTCCAAAGTCTGTGATATCTCCAGAGTGGTACACTTTGGTTGTTCAGCCTATTTACTTAATGAAGACACTCATTGAAGCCGTTGTCTGGGAGATGAGTTTCTGATGAAAATGTAAATGCCTGACTCGTCCACAGTGTACAACTTGTGTCACAAATACACAAATATATTCGGAAGATTTAATGATGAAAAATAAAGGATTAAATGTCATATAAAGTGTCACTGTCATTTGTGTACTTCAAAACTACAATGCATTAAAGAACTTCAGACTACTTTGAATAGGCCTATATGCTACTTAGTCATCTTTAAAAAATATAGGCATCTAATTTAGTCATGTTTAGGCGTTACCTGTCACCGCTAGGGCTGGGCGATATGGACCAAAACTCATAACTCGATATTGTTTAGCTGAATGGCGATACTCGATATATGGAAAACACATGGGAAAATAAAGTACCTGTTTGTGAATTTAAAAAGTAATATTATAAAATACAAATGTTGCTTAAATACACTAAAAGAGAGAGAGAGAGAGAGAGGAGGAGCAGGGAAGAGGGACAGACAGTCAGTCATCATCAGTGAGATGAGAAAAAGGTGACCTGGCACCTCTGTAAAGTTATTTTAATGCAACACAAACTATATCGATATTAACGATATTGTCTTACCCTATATCTTCTTTGAAAATATATCGATATATCTTAAAAACTCGATATATTGTCCCAGCCCTAGTCACCGCCGTGTATAACATTGTGAGGAATGTAATTTGCTACTTCACAAGTGTTGAATTTTCCAGTAGGCCTACTGTTTGTGCAAAGTAAGGATTTGACCTTTTTTGCCTCTCGGTATGTGGCTGCATGGCCTATTTAAACAACTCTTTTTTCTCTCTCTCTTTTATTGTTTTTATATTGTTATAATAGGTCAACAAAATCTAATAAGTTACCAAGATAATTCTCTAAACAGCTCGATAACCACTTTATCAATGTAGCGTCCCTTGTGTTGTATGATAAATGTACATAATTGTATAACCCACTGATATCGAGCTGGGCTTAGTGGATGAACGCAGTGGGGGGGTGTCCAGGTTTTGAACGCTCAACTGCGACTCATTCAAAATGGCTGGCCAGGAAGATCCAGTGCAAAGAGAGATTCACCAAGACTGGGCGAATCGAGAGTATATAGAAGTTATTACGAGCAGCATAAAGAAAATCGCCGACTTTCTTAACTCATTTGGTAAGTAGTTCACAACAAATTGTACGGATGAGCTCATTGGTTGGTTGTGTTGGCTTGCTTTCTGTATACGGCTGGATCGAGCGAGCTAGTTTAGTTAGCTGGTGTTGCTCATTGAAAAGACCACTCCCAGTTAGCGTGTAGCTTTTCTCTTTAGCTGTGAGTAAAGTAACCTTTGCGTGTAGCAGGGCGATGCCAGTTCGGTGTTAAGTTGCCTTAAACATTGTGTCGCTTGTTTGCCAATGATAGCCGCCTGGTAAGTGTGAAAACATTTAACGACAGATGGCTTTAAGGCTTCTGATAGCTGCAAGGCCACAGCTGTCATAACATCAGAAAAATAACCATTAAAATGAGTGGTAACCCCTGAACCATAGGGATGGAGATTTGTATTTTAGTGGACAAGATAAATTAAATACAACAAGCTGACGACCGTAGACTGTAAATGTTACGCTGACGACGTCAAAGCAGCTGTGTAATACAGAGGTGGGCAGTCAACCCTCAGTGTGGCCCTCAGGTCAATGTTTATATATCAAAACATGACAAAATCTGCCATGAAAACCTAGAAATATGTCCATAATAATATTTGATCACTGGTATATGTTGAGTTAAATTTGAGACATAATTGACTTGTTGTTTTTGTATCCTACAATTTGGCCCCCCTGGCAGTGAGAATTAAATGAATGTGGCCCTTGCTGTGACCAAAGTTGCCCATCCCTGATCTAATACGTCTATAATGTCCTCAGATATGTCGTGTCGATCCCGCCTGGCCACCCTCAATGAGAAGCTGACAGCTTTGGAGAGGAGGATCGAATACATTGAGGCGAGGGTAAGTAAACTGTATTGTACGTCATTTTAACAGTTTTTTGGGGGTATAATTTCAATTTCGCTTTATTTATTTATTTTTTTACATCTTTTACAGGTGACGAAGGGAGAGACCTTGACCTAGACGTCAACATGTAAAGTAATTGTGTCCCAGAGCTACCTGCCCATTCCCTGCCCTGATTTTTTTATATTTGTGTAATGGACTCCACCATCTCTTTTGTGGGACAACGTGGACCATTTTTATATAACATGGCTGAGTTTTGTGTTGTTTCCTTTCATGATGCATTTTTTAAAAGGGATAAGTGACTCTGCCTTGGGTTTTATAGACTCAGGCATGATCAAGGTTACAAAAGAGAAATATCCTCCCTAAATAATTGTTTCTTAACATATGCTGGAGCTCAATTATGTAACTGATATCAGCACAACCTGGTGACCATCTGTGTTGTATACAGTGTCATTACCACATCAGAGATTAATGAAAGAAGACATTTTTGTGTGCCAAGTTGAACAAGTTATTGTGTAGTCATCTTTGTTAAGCACCTGCTTGTACAGTGATCTGCTGGGTGATGTTTCAGGATTTAAATACTGTAATAAATGAATAAACTGTGTAAATGATAAATAATGACTTTGTTTCATGTTGTAGCTCATCTTTGTCGGATATGAAACTCAATAGACAAGATGTTATACATAGAAGCAAATTAAATCAAATGCTCAGTAGCTCTCAGTATTCTCAATATATAAGCTAAACAAGAAAGAAATGGACAAACAGCCATGGAAAACTATAAACACAAACAAAGGTATAAGTGGGTAAATGAAGGCAATACAACAGATACTGTATGTGCAATGACATGGTTGCTGGAATGTAAATTAACTTAAATATAGCCTGAATTAAATATGTAAATATGGAGAAGGATTTGTGTGCATAATATCATTGATGTTGGACTACATATAAAGTGCATATTATCTGTATGTTAACAGAAGAACATTTTGTAGAAGTTATTACATGATATGCATATAATCATGCAATGTACTAGTAAGCATTGTTTAAATGATTTCCCCAACAACAGGGTAGAGTATCTATTCTGTGTTATCTTCAAAATAATTCACTCTGTTGATTTTCTTATCTTTTGCATAACTTTCATGATAAGAAGAAACCTTGTGCGATTTATACTCGTGATTTTGACATCTGCATTTCACTCTACACTGTGTCCTCAATAAAACACAACATTGGGGTTTACTTTGGTGACGTGAATAATGTTCTATACTAATTTATTGTTTTAGTTATGTTGGACAGAGCCTGAGAGTTACAAATTATATTGCCAACGACTGCTACTCTCTTTTATCTTGTTAATTTAACTAAAAAGGACTTGAGACTATCTTTGTATACATTGATTTTCAAACGTTATGGCATTGAAATACAAGATTTAACATCCTTTTTACACTAATCCAGAAAATTCACTCAGTTGATAATAAAGTCTAAGGAGATCATTTCCACTTTTTCCTTTCGTTCATTTGTAGGTTTGCTATGGATACCTGAATAACTTTCTATATGTATGGTTTTATTTGTTGGACAGAAGCTGATAGTTACACATGATATTGCCAATGAGTCCTATCCTCTTGTGCTTACAACAACAAATAACTTGAGACCTTAATATTCACAGTATGCTTGAGACTGGGGTGATGCTATAAACAGGAAATTAAATGTGCCTTAAAATGATCACATTCTCTGCTTTGTCTAAGGCAAGACGAATTTCCATCTCACAGGAAAATGTTCAATGAATTAAAAAGTCACTCTTTAAAACACTACAAACCAGGTCCTTGTACTACAAACACTGCAAAGTAAAATGGCCGAAATGCAATATGAAAGAATTTTTCCCTTAGTTTTGCATTTCAGGACGCCGTTTAAAAACTCCACTCATGGTATCAAATCATGTTCAGGTATGCCTCCCTCCTCAAGCCTTTACAAATAGGGAGCTCTGACAACCTGTGACCATAGCTAAACCCAGCTGTTAACAGACTCGATTTCGACCACCAACGAGACAAAGAGCCAACCACAGACTGAAAATACGAAGAAGCCAACACGCATAGGTTGCCTGTGAGGCAAATTCAGGGTGAAATTCCCTCTTCCCAGAATGCACCGCGTGATACACGGTTGCATCTTGGGACGAAGAAGGTGTCGTTGCAGTGTTGTGATAAGTCCTTGGACGTGAGATGAGTTTTCTTGCGCACGATTTTTTTTCCAATTGCCTTTTTGAAAAACGTTCAGTTGCTAGAAACATTTTCACAAAACTACACCGGTGAGTCACTGAACAACTTTGACGAGACATTTAAACAATGACGTAGAGAATTATTAGCACCGTGTTTGTGCTAACGGGAGACCGAGAGAGTCCATGTTGTGTTTCTGCTCATCAGTCCACCTTACTGACTGAATGTCCACTGCTCTGTGTTTCACGATCATATTCATTGTCTTTACTTTGATTCTAGGTTCTAGTGGTCGTGTGTGTGCAGCAAAGAGAAATGGGAGCCGATAAAAGGTGAGTAATGTTAAACGCCAACTTCATGTTAGCACAATTATCCACTGTGTGTGTATATATATATATATATATATATATATATATATATGTATATATATATGTATATACATATTGTAATCCAAGTAAATAACTCAATCCTTCATCAGAGGAAGAAAAGTAAGCTTTAAGTAAGTGATTGAACTCAGATCAAATCGTATTTGCCAAGTCAGAGTTGTTTTATTTCCTCTGGAGGATGATCAGTAATACTGATATTTAATATTCAAATTTGATGCAATAATTAGAAAATTAACTTGATTTTTTTTTTTTTTAAATTATGTAAAATATTCCTTTTTGTCTCATAAACTGTAAATCCTGCGGAATGGCGCAGAACATATTGCTATGTAACCCTCATACTTCCTTTATAATTGAAATAACACCAACATTTCATATAACTTTTGTTGAACATTGTGATTTAGTTTAAGCTGGAGAACACTGATATATATCTTAATATCAGAACAACAGACCAGTGAGGACTGAAACTTTTAATTGAAAAATCAGCTGATAGATTGATATACTCAGTGGTTGCTTGTTGCATAGCATAAGAGCTTCTCTCTGTCTGCATCTCATTTATCACCATAAAGACAGAAGTCATGTCTTGAGTGTTTTTTTGTTTTTTTTAATATACATCTTAAGGGTGGGAATTGCAGTGTAACAAGTTCCCATACACGTTATGTGGCCCAGGATAAAGATATCCCAGCGATATATTGAAAGATAGTTGTAAAATGATACATCACAATATCCGATTAACTGACAAATATAAAATGCCTCTAAAAGGTTAAATGCAGGATTAATTGTATGAATTTACTGAAATATGGTGCCAGTTGCACATCTTAACATGCTTAATCCTTTAATGTCTTTTCACCACTGACGGACATTCTCCTTTATCCTGCTGTAAACTTCTTCTTAGGCCAATTAACTTGCCTTCATGTTACCCTCGTTCATGTTATAAGCACCACTGTGACGTCCAGATCTGATGAGTCACCTCTTCTTGCACCAAAAAAATAAAATAAAAATGAAACTACTATCGTTATTAAGCACCGGCAGTCGATAAGTGTATCACATGAGTCAGGACGATGATGCATTGCTGTATGGCTATTTTGTCCTACAGCTCCTTGAGTAATCACCTGTAGAGAATAGATACAATGGTTTTTTTATAATGAAATTCAAGAGGTTGCTATGGTGAACTCGTTGATACAGCAGTGTTTCAATAATATGATGAATTTAAGAACCAATTGAACAGCAAGTGTGGTTGAAGTCTTACTTTGCCTTTCATTGTCCCCTTGAATAGGATTAGTCGAACAGAACGTAGTGGTAGGTATGGCTCTGAGCACCCCCGTGATGAATCAGAATGGCGTGAGAGACGAGAGCGGGATCAGGAGCGCGATCACAACATGCGCCGCTGGGGTGAAGAGAGACGTAGTGATCGCTTTGAAGGAGATCGACGAGGATCAAGAGACAGTCCAGAGGTAGTTAGTCTTGTGATTTGTAACTTTTAAAGGATGAATTAAAAACAGCCTATTTTTTGATTACACATCACCCTGTAACTCATGGACTCTGTTTTGGTTTTTTTTAAAGCAAAGAGAAAGAAAACGTCGTAACAGTGACAGATCAGAAGATGGTTATCACTCTGATGGCGACTACCCAGAGCAAGACTACAGAAGGGAAGCTGGAGAAGAGAAGAAGAGCAAGACCATCATGCTCTGGGGACTGTCTCCTCATGTAACTGAGGATGATGTACGTTTTCTTTGCATTTATGCAACTTCTGATTTAGTTGATTTCCGTTTATTTCCAGCTCATTGTCTAAATCATTGTCCCATCTTTTCTATGTTACCTAGATTTGTTTTGCCATTGACCAACTGGAGGGGCCTCAGCCGGTAGATGTCAGGCTGATGAAAAAGAAAACAGGTGAGAAACAGATACATGACCAATCCCAACCTCTCCCAAGTCTTTGACCGTAGGGCCAATCTGCTTCCATTAAGACCCATTTTCCCATAGCAGCTACCAAAGAATTGTACCAAGTTACTTGAAAAGGATTTCAAATGTTAATTCAAGGCCTATGTTTCAGTCTATTGTGGAGCACTTTCAGGTAAGTATGAGCATTAATAATATTTAAAGAAAACCAATTGGCTGACACACTTTGTTTTTAAGTGTGGCTCAAGAATTCAGCAGGATTATTTGCCATGGTAAAACTCCTATGGAGTGGCCCACTGTGTACCAAACAGGGCCTGGGTCGTGAAGCAGTTTGTGGAAGAGTTTGAATAATATGCCCATGGACTCTTAACTAACACGCCTCCCGTCTATATTTGAATGCTGTCTCTAGGTATAAGCCGTGGTTTCGCCTTCGTGGACTTTTATCACTTGCAAGATGCTACCCGATGGATGGAGACCAATCAGGTTGCTTCACAATCGCCAAGTCTAGTTTTAATCTTGGGGATCTGAAAAAAAAAATAACCCAAAAGGCAACCAAAGTGAAATGAATAAGTAGTAGAGTGGAAAACCTTACAGATTGTTTAAAAAAAAAAAATCATGGAGTGTATTCCAGTGAGCAAGAAAATGTATGATTTTATTCCTGATTTATTTAACAAGTATGTTATATATTTTATTGTTATTTGAGGAATTTTATCATATGTAATGAGGTTATCTCCATAAGGAAAGGGAGTTTAAGATAATCAACACATGCTTACTTTGCTGATAGAGGCATTATCCATGATATCTTAGAGGCTGAATGCAAGCTCAGACTTTCCCTTAGTCTACCCCTCATTAGAGCATTTTGAATCTTCCTTTTTTGTTTCTTTGTATTGTTTGTTTTGTTTAAATCTTTCAAAATGTGTGTTAGGGTCACACTACACTTTGCTCCAGCTCAGCCTGGGCACTCGGGTCCCAAACACCTACAGAACCCTCCATACATCATGCTCACATATACATCATGTGCCTGTCTTGTCTTTAACACAAAGGCTATCTGTTGGGGGTCCCTCTCCCCCATCTCTCCCTTCCAACACTACTTGCTCTGTTGATGAGAACAATGCCTGCCAGAAACATTTGAATAATTTTTGTTGTCTTATTGCAGAAACGTCTGACCATCCAAGGCAAAACGGTGGACATGCACTACAGTCACCCCAGAAACAAGTATGAAGACTGGCTCTGCAACACAGTAAGTCAACTGTCTGACTTGGTTTCATGCTTCCACAGAACACCTCACACATACATTTAGGTATTGAAGTTACAACTATTTGAGCTCTGTCAGCATATTTTGTACTAAACTACAGTTGGACAAGTGGTTAAGGTTAGGTTGTTTCTTGGGTAAGTATGGTATGCTGCACCAATAAAGATTGCCTTTTTTTCTGAGGCAGCTCTGTTCAGGGGTTAAGTAGGTGTATAATAAAAATGATGTGAACGGTTACTTGCAGTGTGGCCTGTACAATTTCCGGAGGAGGCTGAAGTGCTTCAGGTGTGGAGCAGCCAAAGCTGGTAAGTAGTTAAATCAACAAGAGGCCACTGACTGCAGACATCCGGGCTGCTTGGATGCAACACAAAGTTTGTGTTGTGTTGTTTCAGTCTAATGTAGGAAAAGGGCATAGATGGGAAACAGCATTCATTTGTTCTTTACTATCTGATGCTACAAATAGGAAGAAAACACGATACATTAGGCATTAGTGAAATGGGCTGTGATATAATCTATCTGACATTGTAAAGGAGTTTAATAGGCATCACGTTATATCTTTTTTTTTCAGTTTGAAGAAAGGCTTTGTTAACCCAACTTTTACTTCTCTGTTCTCTCATCAGAAAGTGAAACTAGCAATAATCCTGGATCTTCTGAAACTCAACCCACTGCAGATTTCTACGGCGACAGTAAGAACTTAATTTCTATAGCTGCATGTTTAAAAAAAAAATCCTATTAATGATGTGTTTTTCATTAATAATGACTTTGTTTTGTGTCCTGTACAGCAATCATCCTAAGAAATATTGCTCCTCTGACCACTGTTGAAGCCATCATGACAGCTCTGTCACCGTATGCTAATCTTTCATCCAACAACATTCGCCTCATCAAGGACAAGCAGACCGGCCAGAACAGAGGCTTTGCCTTTGTTCAGCTCTCGTCTCCTCTGGTAAGGCTTTCTTAAACATGTGACGATAAACAGTTCAATCTGCTTTTAAGCAGCAACAGTTCCAGCCAACAACAACCAGCCTCTTCTCTGTGGAGCCCATCTGTTTATCTTCTAATATTTTTCAGTATAATACCTTTTTCTCAACTAATTGGTCTCATTGCTGCTTGAATCTCCCTTAAATGAAATGTGATTTGTGTCCGTAGGAGGCCTCCCAGCTGTTAACCATCCTACAGGGACTTCAGCCACCTCTTAAACTTGATGGAAAAACCATTGGGGTGGATTATGCTAAGAGCGCTAGAAAGTGAGTATAACAGCCTATAATGAGCCTTGGTTTTGTGATAATGAAAAATTAAATGAAGAGAAGAGAGAGCCTGCCACATGTGAAACCTCTAAAACGTGTTACCCTTTTTCTTATTTTTAAGGGATCTTTTACTACCTGATGGCAATCGTGTCAGCGCCTTTTCTGTAGCTAGCACAGCCATTGCTGCTGCCCAGTGGTCCTCAAGTCAGGTAGGCCATAGTTTTTTGTAAAACCCCTTGTTATCATCGGCAAGTGTAAATGTAAGAGACTCATGACCCATACGTTTCTTTACAGCCGCAGCAGAGCTCAGAGGGAATGTCAGAGTACAGCTACCTGCAAGAGGGTTACACACCTTTGCCTCAGGTTAGTAAAAGAAATGAAGCCGTGAGAATTAGCTTGAGAGCTAAAGTCTATTATTCTGTTTGATTAGAAGATGCATTCAAGAATAACATGGCTCTGTAATGGCACTCGAGGAATCTTGTATCCAGCTAGTTGTATTTATTGGTTTTAATTGAGCTAAGTCAAGCTTACAGTAATGATTGTTAAACTCACCGGGATAACACCTGCAGGATATGTAGCAAAGCACTGTTTTAAATATCTAGCCAATAATACATACACACCTAATACAATAATAATACAACACCTTTGAAATAAAAATCTAACTTGTGAGGCTTGGTTTTCCATTTAGGGGCATACAAATATGTTTAAACTACTGTCTTTATTTCAATAGGACTACCAGAATTACTACCAGCCAGGAGTAGCAGCCAGCACCTCTCAAGGAAACGGGATTCTAGGAGGTATGAGATTCTTTGACACCTTATGCAGATGTTCCTGTAGTTTCTGACCATAACGGATGTTTATAAAATATAATGAAAATTAGTTGCTCTAAAGAGATTTTTGTTTGTTTTACTGCAGCTGAGTTTACATTGTGTTGGATGCACCACTGCAGTCGTGAAGAATGAATCATGCTTTTAGAAATAACGAGCTCAAATGAAAGGGCTCGGTCACAAACGACGTTTACTGGACTCATCAGAGCTTCCCTTTTCTAATTTCAGCTGCCCCCGGTGTAAAGATAGTTCCAGCTGGAGTAGTCATCTCACAGAGTGCCCAAGTCTACCAACCCCATTTAATCGTGCAGCCTGCTGTTCAGGTGACATAAATATGTTTTTGTCAATTCTATTCTGTAATCACATTGTGGCACCACTCATCCAGTGCATTCTGTATCCATCTCATAAAAACCATTCCATTTAATTGCAGGGTTTGCCGCTTACCCAGCATTTGGATGCGAAACACCACATGGGACATCTGTCAGGCCTTGAAGCTGCATCGATGCCTGTTGCCACCATAGCTGCTGCCACAGTTACTGCTGCTGGTGCACTAACAGCCTCACAACAGACAGCTGACACCAGCACTGGTATGAGTACACAATATCCCTTTAAAGCCTGTGCTGTTGAAGAGTGATATACACAGAGAGAGGGAATCCTTGAGGTCAATGCCATGCTTGTTATATTACAGTCTTTGCCGGAGGATCTGGGGTTCAGCCAGTAGTTTGAGGGAAATACTAGTCCTGAATGTTCAATTAGATTTGTAATCTAACAAATATGTCAAATGAGTCAAAAACTGATTCAAAGAGTTTTATTTTTAACAAGACGACAATGACAAATCTTTAATATGACTGGCCAATGAATGATGAATTCCCAGATTAAGTGTGCAATATTGATACTATACTGATCACAGATTTCACATAATAAGTTAACTTCCTAGTTAATTATGGCTTTTTGTGTTTGACAGTTCCTGATACATCCACCTATCAATATGATGAGTCCTCTGGTTACTATTACGATCCTCAGACCGGCCTTTACTACGACCCCAACACTCATGTAAGTAGCCAACACCATCTGTCATGTGGATATAAGGTAATGCTAGTTTACATCAGTATGAATATGAACAAAATGTATTCCTTTGCAGTATTACTACAACTCTCAGACTCAGCAGTATCTGTACTGGGACGGGGAGAAGCAGACTTACGTACCTGCCTCAGCTGACGCAACCGCTGGACTAAATGACAATGCAGCAGCAGGCAGCAAAGAAGCGAAAGAAGGCAAAGAGAAAAAGGAAAAGCCCAAAAGCAAGACTGCTCAGCAGGTATGCTGACATAAAATCTCTATCAAATCAGCATTTATTGCTTGTTATATGCCTAGCTTTGTCTTCGAATGCAGCATGTGCATTCTATTTATGTTTACATCTGTGTGATTCTTTCAGATTGCTAAAGACATGGAGCGGTGGGCTAAAACTCTGAACAAGCAGAAAGAGAATTTCAAGGGAAGCTTTCAGCCTATTAGTCAAGAAGAAAGAAAAGAGGCAGCTGCTGCTGATGCTGGTTTCATACTGTTTGAAAAGAAGGTAAAGACTTAACATCTTGACAAATAGTAAGAATTAAGATTAAATAATATGAATTGAAAGATCAAATGAGTTCATTTTTCTATTGTTTAGCAGACAGGAGGCTTTGACAGACTTATGCCCGAGGTGCTGAGGGGCCCTGAAGAGGAGCCAACAACCAGCTCAGCCAACTCCTCAAAGGTGAGTGCGTTCTTCTTCAGGAGGTTGAACTCTTCCTTTGCAGTTTGAAAGTAATGTTGACAGAATGATTTTAACTCTAACCATGTGATATCTTTGTGGCTTATTACACCTGCCTTTGTTTATCTATGGTGTGGTTAGCTTGGCCTTGTGGCAGCCTACAGTGGAGACAGTGACCCTGAGGAGGGCGGAGCATCAGAGGTTGATGGGGTTGAAGGCCAGGACAAGATGACAGACTGGTCAAAGTTAGCCTGCCTGCTCTGTAGGAGACAGTTTCCCAACAAAGAGGGTCTAATTCGACATCAGCAACTCTCTGACCTCCACAAGGTATCCTCTCACATTCTGTCTGCAGGCGTCAACGGTTGAAGTCCTGACTGTTGTAAAAAAAAAAAAAAACAGGCAGAACCATTACATGAACGAGGTATTCACCTTTTCACTCTTTGTAGAAAAACCTGGAGGTTCTTCGCCGATCCAAAATGACTGAAGCAGAGCTGGAAGAGTTGGAGAGAAAAGAGACTGAGGTTCGGCTCAAAGAGAATCTAATGGTTGCCCTTCATTGATATCATTACCTCTGAAAACATGACTGCAATTTTAGAGTAACGTTTGTTTTATTTTCTGTTGCCAGTTGAAATATCGAGACAGGGCAGCTGAGAGGAGAGAAAAGTATGGCATTCCTGAACCCCCTGCACCCAAAAAGAAGAAATTTAACCAACCAGCACCAGTCATGTGAGCATCTGATTTCAGTGATTTATAAAAAAAAAAGTGTCTTAGTCTCTGCAGGGCTCTTGCAGTAACCTTGTGTCTTTATATGATATTTAAATGATTAAAATGTCTCTCTTCCCTGTGCAGTAACTATGAACAGCCCACCAAGGACGGCCTTAACAGCGACAATATTGGGAACAAGATGCTGCAGGCCATGGGCTGGAAGGAGGGTAAAGGTCTTGGTCGTAACCAGCAGGGCATTACTACACCAATTGAGGTATTTACTACAATTACCTGGTTGTGTCAGGGTTTCATTGCAGTTCTTGTATCTAACAAAGTACTAAAGTGTATTTTCCTCCTCAGGCTCAGTTGAGAACAAAGGGAGCTGGACTTGGCACTAAAGGCACCAACTACACCCTCTCTTCTTCAGACACATACAAGGACGCCGTCCGCAAAGCCATGTTCGCTCGCTTCACTGAATTGGAATGAGTCTTGACTCTGACTCAGATATTTTTTTTTATTTGACCAACAGATGATTTTCATTATTTGAGGTTTAGGTTTTCCACGTCTGCATCAACAAGGACAAGTGAGTTGTCATGGAAGCAAGAAAAGGTTATCTTAAGCGATTCCACTTTTTGTATGATACAAAATACCAGACAGTAGTTTAAAAAAAAAAAAATGGTAATGGAGGTGTGTTCAGATGAACAATATAATTTATAAATTGTACATAGGCACAGTAAATTTACTTCTATACATTTTTGTTCTATGTAATGACTTTTTTTGTCTCTGCATGTTAAAAAGATTGTACAGTTTATACAAAAATCTCCTCTGTTTGTACAGAAAATAAATGACAGAAGTGATATCTGATGTTTTTTTTTATTACACCTGATTAAACCAAAGCAGGATTTATTTCGAGGTATGGAGGTATACGTGTTCATACTGTTGATTATTTAATTAGAATGGAATGCACAGAATGTCTAAAGTAACAGCAATAATTAGTGAAATATAAAAAGAGACTGTCGCTCTGCATAGAATGTTTTAATACCGATAAATCAGACTGATGAAATGGTTCTCTTACAAGGGGACTTGACATCTTGTGGACTATACAAGTTGACAACCTACAAAGGCTACTAGTATAAATCGTATATATTACTTACTGATCATTTATCCGATGAAATCAACTTAAGATGCTTAAGGCTGTGATTATTTTTAGTTTGTACTCCTGCCAAAGAGATTTCAAATAGTTGCTAGGAAACAGAAATGTTCTGAGAGCGCTGATCACAGGCCTTTGCTCTTTGTTTGCCCTTGACATCTCCTTTACTTTCAGTTTACAATATATTGAGGAATACAAATTAAAATAAAATACAGTTTGCTGTCAAGAAAGGCTTAATGAATGTGCAGGTTTTCATTCATCAAAAGTTTGCAGAAAACGATTTTTGTAAAATGATTAGGTGTTGCAGTGACACTGTTCTTCCACTAGGGGACACTTTTCAAACCTCTGTTCTCCTGCAAGACTCTTTAAGTGTTCTCCAGCTCCAATAACCTACTTGTTTCATCACGACTCAATTTTCTCTTAAAGGCCTGAACAAAAATGTCTCTCCCCAGTGAGACCGATAAAGAACAGATTTCATAATGACACTGAGTCATCATGAACACTGTAAAACATAATCGACAAATGAAGAGACAACTTCTAGTATCCTTGAAGAACACACCCAGATCCAGCCTTCAGTGATCTGTGCCATATCGGACGTGGCCTCACCCAGATTTATAATTTACCACCTGATGGGCTTTTCTTTCATCTTAAAGCGTCCAATGTTGAGGTAAACCCACACTTATTGGTAACAGGAAACCAACTCTGTTCCCTGCCTTACATTCTGTGAATGTTCATCCCTGTAATAGAAAGGCAGAAAAGGTGTCATGAGTATCATAACGGATTCATTTTACATATGAACCATCACAGAGCTTCTCCTTGATGTAGCTGCTGGGAAAATACTTAGTTTCTTCAATGTTTGTTACAGACACTTGTGTTACATAGTGCAAAAGTTAATTTTAATATTATTCTTGAACATACTGGTATAATAAATAAACAGGCCCTTTAGGCTATATGAAGAAAACGCTACTTCTACCTCTATAATCAACATAATCAGCCCTCCCTGGTTCATCACCTTTACAGTTGCTAACGTTAATATGAGACTGATCAGTCTATTCTCATACCCAGTTGTTACTGCTAATACTACACATACTAGTATTATTATTACTGACATTGCAGCTTTCTCATTGTTGTTGTTATGTTTGTCTCTATCCATCTCCATCTTCCTTTATCTCCATCTATACCAATTTCTAAGGCCAACAGATGGCTGTTCAACATGAATCTGGTTCTGTTTGAGCTTTCTGCCTCTTAAAGGAAGTTCATCCTCACAACTGTAACTTAGTTAAATGTTGCTCAGTGCTGTGCTCATGTAAATAATATAACAATCAGCAAGGTCTTTTATCTGCTAAGTGTCTTGAGATAACATTTGTTGTGAATTGGCACTATAGAAATAAAGATGTATTGATTGATTTATCTTAAAGGATAAAGCTCTGAACAGGATATAACATCAAACATACAAAAATGAATCTTTTTTAACCCGTCTGTCTTTTTCTTTTCATCTCTTTGATTGTTACTCATCTTTAAGGTGGTGGATTCTATGTTCAATAGCCCCATCTTTTCATTTCATTTCAGATTAACGTCACAGATTACATATCCACCTCAAAGACCCTGACCCCCTCTGCTCGTCGATTCTATAAGGTTGAAGAAAAGGTTTGTTTGTGTTGCTCCTATGTACCTTTTGTTTGAAGAGATCATTGCCCTCGGAGTTCAAGGTCTTTGTTCCTGCACATTTGTTAGCAGAGAGAGATGAGGAGGAAAGCAACCTGTAGATTGAAAGGCTTTTATTTACTGGATACTGTATACACTTCAAATTCACAGCATTCACACAAGGCTACATTGCAAATCTGAACAGTCATTGCAGCATCAATCCGTGCATGTAAATCATACTGATACTGGTATTAATCGTTCACACAAAAGGGTTTGGTCAGTTTGCCTGCCTCTGTGCCGAAAGTCCATATAATATAAACAAAGTGTGTTACACAATGAAACATAATATCCCTTGGGTTATGTCATGGACCTCCTGATGCCTCCTCCTTTGATATTTTCACCTCTCAGAGAGAAATGTTCTGAACCTCACGTCCACCTCTCTTACATAAATATACTGCAGCAATACAACCCGACTCCTGTTGTTTAAGGTGGAAACTTTGGTTTCATATTTCCATCATGCTTTCTCAAAAACATCACTAAAATCAAACATCTATGTGCAGCTCGAGGAGATGAGCCATGTTCCCCTCTCTATGACTGTTTCTTTTTCATTCTTATAAAGAAACTGTTAGCTTCCAAAAGAACGTGGAGTTTTCTGCTCATAGCTTTGATTTATTTTGGCTGAGATGTGCCGTGCTTGAGGGGGGAGGGGGGGCAGGAGTTCAACATGTTCAATATTCTTCATACAGCCAAACGTTAATTTAATAACACCTCAGAATGCAGCCGACAGAAGCAGGAATTCTAACAGTTCTTCAATTTAGTCTTGTTAAATCTGTTTGTAGACATCCTACATGATGGACCTGTCAACAGAGACCAGCTGTAAGTTTTAAAGCAGGTACTATGTCTTGCTCTGTGCTGAGCGCAACAGTCCTTGTGCCTCTATTCCATTCAAAGATATTTTTTTTTCATGAAGAATGTCAAAGGCTATGGTCCTTGATGAAAAAACAAGAATGTTTCAAACAATAAAGACCTTCAGCCACTCTGAAATACAGTACGTCTATGGGACTTTGTACAATAAAGCAAAATCTCCACTCCAATCTTGAGTAACCTCAGCACAACCAATTAAAACGTCTTATTCTGCTCTGTGTTAATTAGTTGAAGAAGAACATATTGGATTGGAAAAGACATACCCACCGTTCAATTCAAATGTTCAGAAAAGGACACCAAGCTCGATAACACAACTGTAACAGTGCATTAATGGACAGTCTGAGGCTCTGTTGTTTCTTTCAAATGAAGGTGTCAGATCTATCAATAGATGGATGGATAGATAGATAGATAGATAGATAGATAGATAGATAGATAGATAGCTGTACTTGATTGATCCCAAACTGGGAAATTCTGGTGTTACAGCAGCAGGTTGTCAAAGAAAATGACAGCAAATTAAAGCAACAGAAAAATGAATACACAGTAAGTAAACCCTAACAAATATAAAGAGAGAAAGAAATATAGACATATATACAGCCATAATTTAGCTTAACATTAAAAATAAAGTAAACTAAAAAGCTAAAACTAGAGTCTTTAAAAACTTAAGTCTGAGTGTATTTAGAGTGTAGAGTATATTTTTGAACTAATCACCAGCCACATATCCAAACTGAACAGAGTGGGGACTCCAGAGTAGGAAACTTTAGTGGTACCCAATGTATTCTGTTCTTCACACTAGTCGAAATGAACAAGTAATAATCCAACATGAATTTGGAGAATGTTAGATTTATAACTTGTCCTTTTTTTTACACAAATATAGAAAAAGTCATCTTCTGGCATAGGAACATTGAATAGCTAAGGAACCAAGAGGGAGATAGTGGAGACCACAACAGAGCCTTTAAAGAACAAATATTGGACATGCATTAAAACAGTTGGCACAAATCACAGAACCTCAAATGAAAATGCCTTAGTTATTATCGATCACGCTGATGCACTGAAACGCCTCTGTTGTGGATCTCTACGCTGCTGCTTTACCCAGATAATAAAACTTGAAAGGACATTGAGAGTGATGACTTTGCCCTTTTGTTAAAGTCTTTTTGTGGTCTTGCACCTGAAGATTTATAACTTTATGAGTATGCTCCTTTTTCTGCTGTTAATATTGGTGCCATCAACATGTGTCAAAACAAAACTTTCACAGTCATACTAAGTTTGTTTCGGTCTGAGAGACTGCCACTAAACACGCTAAGCCTCTTCTGTCCTGCATAGATCACACTGTGGATGGAGGAGAGTTTAAATCCTAGAGACTGTTAAATAACCAGGATGAAATCTTCATCTACCCATCATGGCCTCTAGAGGTCTCTAGGAGGACTACTGCTCAACTCTACTGCATTTACATCTTTAACTTGTTGGTAAACTTGTAATTCACCATTTACTACAGTGAATTTTATAAAACACATAGTAGATTAATGTAAAGCAATAGCCCAACATCAGTAATCACACTGATCCATTTGTAGCCTCTAATCTAAGTCAAAGTTGTTCTATTTTTCAGCTATTGTATTTCTATTTTCGTTTGCTAGATATAATCAACTTGGATATCGACACCATGCCACACCATACCACACTATTACAAGATAATCAGAATGCAGCTTTCCCCCTGAAATACAGAGAAAAGCGCATCCCACTAGTGCTTGCTGTGCAGCTATGCAATTAAAGCCAGTACTAAATTGAATTATTACACGGTAGACCTACTTTTCTGCCAGAGGGAAAGGAGACCTCTTCACCTCTGCATTAAGTGTATCGTTCTCTCATGCGTGAGCAGAAGTTCTCCACATTCCAAACTCTGAACAGGTGACAGATCTCAGGCTGTGTCGTGCTGGGCTCAGCTCAATCATATAAAATAGGCAGAGAAAAGGAAAGTACAAGATCAAAGAAGGGGTAAAATCACTGTAAGAAGTCACATGGGTGCTTGTTCACTATGGTAGTCCTGTGTGTCTAAGAAAGAAAGAAAATTCGTTCCTCCAGATGTTAATTTGCCAATTAAAATAACGCACTTCTTCACGATTTTCTCACCACGTTGTCGCGGCGTCATGCGCAATACTTAATAGTGCCATTGATGCGCAATTCCCCCACGCCAAAGGTAAACCAGCGTGACTAGGATCTCTGATATTTTTCCGTGTACTTCCCTCCCCAGAGACCATTGGTGAAACATACCGCGCATCTATAGGGGGGGTTTTTGCTTAGGAGGCGGACCTAACGCGACCCCCACAGTTGAGATTCAGATGGTTTTACAATGCCGACCATTTCTCTGAAGCGCATTCAGTAGCTGCTGGTCCACTGAGCGACGTTCCCAATGTGCTTTACAAACCCACGATTGCACATCTTTTATCACGTTTCTTGAGAAAGGGGAAGAGAAAAGACGCACGGGGAAGAAGATTCTGAACATCACATTTTATTCCTACTCATCAGTGGAATTATCTCAAAAGCTTCGTGACAACAACAATTGGTAAGACATGGCAGATCTTGTATAATAATAATGATAAACGAACATGTGTGGTTTGTATAAAGAAAGTATTGCACGAGTTTAGTCGTAAAAGGTTGAGGCTTGTGAAGTGTTAAAGCCTTGAGAGTTGTAGTTTTTTTTTTTCTATCATTCTGAGTAGAGTGGCTCTTGGAGAAGAATGACAAAAGATGTTGGGAATATTAGAAACCAATTTGATCACATGACACCACGTACCAGGACATATGGCTATGTGTCTTATACGGGGGTCGGTGAAAAAGAAAGAATAGCATGTTAAGAGCTCCTGCAGTGAGCGCCAAGTCAAGATGTCATGACCATGTGCCTCAATGAGTGGGTGACAGATTTTTGCCTATCTATTGTCCGTCTGACTCAGGTTGCATTTTCAGTCTTTCTAAAATTGGATTAGACCCCAATTGTAAGTCTGCTTGCAACAGGTAAAATCCACATCTGGACAGCAGTCATCGGTCGACTGGACCAATGTGTGACTTTTACGCGGATTTAACTTCTGTTTGGTCGAAGAGTTTTGCAAATGTATCCTAGTTCAGTTGTATGTTTGATCCTTACAAACAGTCGCTGGCGAATTAATACAATTCGACCAATTAGTAACCATTGTCATCGAAAAAAATCCTGATGTGATTCTTTTTCATGCAGTTTTCACCTTTGCATACTGGTGGTATCCAAGCTTGGGGCCACATGGCTTCGCGTAAACGCAAAGACAATGTCCTTTTCCACCCACCAACAAAACCATTTCCGACTGAAACGAACAGCCAATAACATGTTGTAAATAATAACCAATCACAGAACATAAGCATATTCAGTCTGCGTCAAAGCGTGAGTAATTTAAACAGCAGTAGCTTTAGCAGCCTTTTAAAAGCACTTTGCCTTTTGTTATTGTGGGCTAAATATACCCATGTGGAGGAAGAGCGCCCTGTGTGGGAAGTTAATGCGGCACATTATCACTCTGCTGCCTGAGCCTATTACATGTGATGTTGTGTGTTATTATCAAGAAGCTGACAACAAAGGCTTTGGGTGACATAAATATGAAGTTTCCCCTTCCTGTTCCCCTCATGAGTGTTTGCAGACCGTCCATCTGTGTGTTCCTGCAGTCTTCTTTGAGCACTGTTTAGGCCTAATCAATACGTGCCAGTGATTTGTACGTCCTGCTGTTTCTTGTCATACACCGAGTACCATCTGCTTTTTGAAAACCAGTCTGCCATGATCAGCATATTAAATGCCAAAAGAGCAATTATGCTGAAACAAAAGTTAATTTATTCACTGTTAAAAGAAAATAAATAAGCATTTTGATCATCTGTTCATTTTTATTGATTTTCAAGCAGAATTATAAACATACCAGTTCAAACTTGTCAACTATTAGGATTGCAGGTTTAAGATTTGTTACAATAGTAAACTGTACAGACAGACAGACCTAAAAAGTATAGGCATATGGAAGGACTTGAGACAACTGTTAAGGCATTTATTTCAATTATATTTGAGATATTCCTAATAATATCAAGGTGCCATTCATATTGGCTGATTTGATCAAATATGAACATAGATTTTTCTGCTGATATGACGAGATGACGCTTTCATTATGTGAACACAATGCAAGCTGCTTATTATTCAGATACATTTATATCCTAGTCATCATCATCATCATAGATGATTGAAAAATATGTGCTCTAATATCATCATCCACTTTAGTTGAAAATATATCTGCATATATATATATCACTGTTACCAAAAATGTATAATCATTCATGGCTGTCATACTAGCATATAATGACTGCAAGATGAATCCATTAGTCCAGAAAACAAGCCAAATATTAATTGTCTTTGAATCCTTTTAAAATGTGTATGGTCATTACAGCTTTAATAGGTGAAATATGTTTGAAGAATTTGAAGGGAACTAGCCCTTTAAAGTCTATGTGTGAGTCTTGCGCCACTTAACTCTGCAGTTGTTTCAGGTTCATGCAGTTATGATTAAAATAAAAAATATAAAACACGCAGTTTAGACATTTTCTTTTAGTCAAATGTATGGCCTCTCAGATTTTAGAATCGAAGACTTCTACTTTATTTTTAATTTGTTCAAGTTTGGACAATCTTACGGCAATTTTCTGTGTCAGTCTGTGTATTTAAGGTATTTTGGGGGCACGTCTTAGACTTTGTCCCCATTGTCAACATGAACACCATGTATGGCTTTTCATATTGGGTTCATTGCAGTGGAGAAGTGGAGCAGATAAGCCCGGCTGCAGTCAGTGACCCCAGCGTGGTGCAGTGATCAAACTGGCGAAGAGTTTGGGGAGGAGCCGGACAGGTGCGGCACATGTGTGTGTGTGTGTGTGTGTGTGTGGAGGTCGAGGTTTCATGTGGGAAGCAGCCAGCTGTGCTCTTCTGTCACCCTAAGGAGACCCGTGAATATCCACGTTTGAGTCAGCCTAAGTGTTAAGTGTCAGACACTCTACAGTTTATTATTATCTTTGTTATGAAGCTCATAATCTGCAAGTCTGAACCTGACTGTATCATGTGTTGTTGTCTATTTATATTTAAGCCACTGGAACGACCTTGTTTCGTCACCTTTGTTTATAATCTGTACATACCAGTGGATAGATTGCATTTTATAATAATAAAAACAGTCTTGTGGTCTACTCTAGGGATAGTTCTGTAAATAACGTAAATCTTCCCTGAAGCACTTAGATTTTAAAGATCATGCCTGTATGGAAATTGTCCCAAAAAGGAAAAAGTTGTTCATCATTTTGAGAGAAAAAGTTTATCTTTCGCTTCTCAGTCTGTTCAAAGAGCATCTTTGTTTGCTTTTGTGATCTAGTTTATAGCGCTCACACTCCACGAGTTTGTTCCCTGTGGAGCAATCAGTACCAACATTTAAGCTCTTAACAAAATGTATGATGCCTTTAAAGTTCCACAAAGAGCTACATGTTAAAGTATAAAGACACACAAGAAGTTCATCACGAGCTCTGGCATACAATACCTTTGACAGTTTCCAGATAAACATAAAACAACTTATATAAGCTTAAAAGGAAGGTTTTTACTGGATATGAGATTTGAAAGCACCTAGTTGAGTGCAACTGAAGTACACTGTAAACAACACTAACATTTTATTATATTATTATATTTACTTTCCAATGACAAACTCATTAGCTGATAGATGCCTACATACACATCCCACAGATGAAGAGCATTCATTTTCAGACTTGGAACATACAGGTCCAATTAAATCTCCACTAGCTCTAGTTTTGGTCATTACCGCCTCTTAAAAGCAATATCTGGCCCACTTCTATGTTCTCAAGCACGTTGCTACCTTTGTCTGCCCGCTGTTTGTTAAATCAAGCAGCATCGTTTGAGATTCTTCATTTGAAAGAGCTGCTTTCTGCAAACAGGAGAAATGCTGACCTATGAAAGTTATGAGAGCAAACCAAACTGTAGCAGTCCAGAAAACAAAAAACTTTTGTTTTATATTACAACATTGAGCTGAAATGCACCACGGAGTCAGGTAACATTTAAACACATTTGAGTGCTCATCTGAACACTTTTATTATATAATTAAATAGTGATTATAGCCACTTTAAAGCACTGGAGGAAATGATCACATTTTAAAATGTATAGCAAGGAAGGTCTTGCTAAAACAAGCTAGATAACAAATATGTAACAGTATTTTTTATTGTTTTGCATGAAGCTCACATCATTTTTACTCTTGTATTAGTATTTGATACAGTGAGTTCAAACCTTCAAAGGAGCACTATGTAGATTTGGTAGGGAAATTTGAAAGTGAAACAATTCTATGCTATATTTTCTGAACTAAACACACAAACTTTATTCAAAGGAAAAAATGGGTCCCTGGAACAATGTTTGGAGCTAAAAAAAAAAAAAGCTACAAGGAGAGTTACGGTTTCACTGTTGCGGGCCCCCCACCATAAGCATAGCTTTTTATCTTGACTCAGTTTTCCAGGGACCACATTTTCCACTGAGGACAGCTTGTGTATAGAGTTATGAACATATAACAGAATCTTGTCAATTTCTCCAACTTTCACATTTCTCTACCAATACTCCATAGTGCACCTTTAACAGAGTGTCAAACTACAACCAACGACACTTGTATAGCTACACAGATACTTCAGTAACTTCATATTTCCGATCTTGGATGTTGACGCTGAAACGTATTTTCACAACAGCAATGTGTACGACTTGTGATGATTCTGATGTGGGTTGGTCTGCAGTCTCTCAGTACCTAAAGTCACACTTGACCCCCATCAACATCTCTCATGTGATGTGTTTCTTTTGTATCCATCAATGTTGTTAAACTGGTGACAGATGGAAATATACCTGCTTACGAAAACATGTCCGCCATTAGGTTGTTTAAGATTGAATTTAGATTATGTTGTTAGGAAATGATGTACAATATTGTTGTATCAAATGGGAGATTCTTTTTACAACACAGTCTGCTGTCTGTAGCCTTTTTGATCATGTTTCCACATAAAGACAGACCCTTTGAAGTGCTCTAGCTGCCTGAAACCCCTGCCTAGAGTGTAATTGCCCTGTAGTCTTTACCTCCTGCTGCCAGCTGTTGGTTTCCGGGCTATTTCTCAGAAAAGGGCCCTGCAGCATGTCAATTTGTACTCAAAACTAATGAAAGCTAACTGATTCCTGAGGTAACAAGGAGTAAACAGGTTCTTTTTATACCTCCTGATCCACTTAACCTTTGGTTCATTTTCTTATAATGGATCATTAGAATATTGCACAATGATATTATTATTATTATATTAAAGTGTGGTTGGCATTGGCATGAAAATAAAAAAACTACATTCAAGGTGCTACCTAGATGCGAGTATCTTCCTTCAATTTGTTGCTTGTATGCATGTTGTTAAAGAAAAATAGTTTGGTGTTCATATCATGGCAATCTTGTTTGCTAACATTCTTACAGTTTTCTTTATTTTAGAAAGGCAGACACCATTGCTTAATGGTATAAACAGACATAAGAGGCTATTTTTTTGTTATTTTAGCTTAAATGTAAGTTCCTTTGGAGCTGCACAAACTTCTAACTTGATCATATTAAGCTGCAAACTGTGCTGGACCTCTTATGGCTGAAGCCACCTCAGGACAGGCTCATCAGGCTAAAAATGATTCTGAGTCATTTTTTTCTAAGAGTGCAACATTAGTTCATTCTCTGTGCTGATTATAGGATAAAATAATTGGTGCAGTTGTTTTTGTCATTGTGCAGCCAATACTACACCTGCATACAAGGTACATGTTGATGTGATGCATTGATTTATGTCATATAGAGAAGGAGGAGGATTGTCTGTTTGGTGTCAACATATATCATAATTTAAATAACTACTTAATATTTTTCTTCATGTTCTTATCTGAAATCCTTGAATCCAGTTGTAATCTTCTGCTTCTAGAACAGCATGTGAAATGAAATCTGAGCTGTTTGTGCTCTTTAACGCTGCTTCCTTTCATGATCCATTTAACAGTTAAGCCTGTGAGACAGGAAGAGTCAGAAGAATGAGGTGAGAGGAGAAAGCCTGCATATAACACCACATCATTACATGAACAAATTACTTCACTAAGATGATATTTATTCAAATGTTTCGTTTACTTCATTTCACCAGTTCATGCCCGCTTGATTAGCTCTTATTTAGTATTGTTTATTATTTAAAGCTGCAGTAAGGAAATGCTTCTGACTGTCACATAGAGTAAATGTTTCATTGCATGTAGCTCAACCACACACGGCCAATACAGTTTTCTGTTCATAGTACACCAAACTATAATGGTGTAAAGACATTCCTCTTCTCCAGGCGATACTAAACACATTCAGTGATTTGACAGATATGATAGTGTGATAAATAAGTGCTCCCACTTATACTTAGAATTTATGAATCCCCTGAACCAATGGTAAAGCATCTATTAGTATCTTATGTATCTAATTTTCCACATTTTAGGCGTCGCTCAGCAAGATATATCTCCTGTGCATCTGATCTACATACTATGACCATACATCAATGGAATTTGTGCCTTGATTTGACCATATATGGGATTATGGGATGTGAATAATCCCTTGTTAAATTTTGCAATACCTTGATGAATGTCGATTATGTAGTCAGAGAGTCTGAGACTGTTAGTTGACCATTCCACATTTTTACTGATTTGATGAGAAAGCGATGACATTTGACTGTTTGATACAGTGCCATTGTTGTTGAAAAGCGATTTTTATGTTATAGTTTGTTTACTGAGTTGTGGAAAAAATTGAATTATCAGATTTTCTTTAAAAAATACTGTATTACAATTTATGTATGGGCCATTTTATGCCATTTCCTATCTTTCCTATCATTTACAAGACAAAGGACATTGAAATTATACTCTTATAAACTAACAACCCTATTACAGACTGGAAATCCCCTAGCAGTGTCTGATATGGGCAGCACATCAACTCTAAAAATAAGGACAACTTAAAGGGTTTTAGTTCAAGAGAAATTTAAATAAAAGCAATCTCATTGGCCCTCTGAGCCGCAGAGTGGAATAACGATTCAGGTGCTGGCCGGTATCGCTGGACATGAGCTCGTGTTCCTCTGTCCCCAGCAGGCACGTGGCTGAGATGAGCTGGTGCTGCCAGGCTCTGCTGGCTGAACCTCGTGCTTGTTCCTGATACGCCACCACATGGGCATCTCCTCATCTACATGTGCTCGCCCCCTGCTATGCACTAGTGCCACAACTGCCGTTTGTATATCCAACAGACACAAGAAGAGATAAAAAAAAAAGTCTTTGCGGACGAAGTGGTTTGGGTTTTCTAAAACTTAAGCAGTTATATTAGTATCCAGTCTCCTACAGTAACATTGAACAGTCAGAAAAGCTAATCATTGTTCACCCTCCCACCTGTTCAAACATTTCAAATGTCACCTGAGTCCAGGAACTCAGAATGGGACATTTTCCTCTCATGCCCCGTTTAGGGCTGATTTGTTACGTAACAGAACTCACTTTGGGCAGCACAGCAGTGAAAGGAGCAAAGGTGACCCTCCTGGCGCTCAGTATAAATGATCATATTGCATTTTCTTAGACTGATAGGGATCAGTATCTAGCATCAATAAAAAAAACAACAAGGACTACCAAAAAGTTGATGCAGATGTCGTTACCTACTAAAGTACGTTCACAATAGCTAAAGTTTGAAAAAAGTGTATGTTTTCATGTACTGCCGTTCCATGCACCGGCTCGCTTCTGACTCTCTCTCTCTCTCTAAGGCTCTGAAGTGCCCACGTTCAGAGTAAAGGGTGTGCAACATGAGCTGCTGGGCTTGCCACAACGAGCCAATGGGCTTAGATCAGTGATATCACACTGACAAGACGTCACACTGGCAAATTTTATTTGAGGGGGGCTAGAACCGAGCGTTACATGCAGCTAATGCGACAGCTAACCGGAGGAAGTAGGAGAAGCCGCATTTCCGCGGACTTTGAATTTTTGCAAATAGATGTGCCTAAGCATGCACAGGATACATGGAAAACACACTAAAGAGCATATAAAACCAGAAAAAGCATAATATGGGACCTTTAATGGTTTTTCAGCCTTTATTCTGTTTATCCACAACCTTTACTTGTGACAATCTTACAATCACAATCACCACAGCTTGTACCAAGTTTAATACCTTTGTGTAGTATGTCCAAATAAAATCACACATATATACATATATAGCAAAAGTCCAACACCCAGTCTTATCTCACATGAATCATTCTTGTTGTTTATCCTTGTTTGATCCATACTTCTCTTGACTTTCAATGACCCAAACATTGAAAGATCTGTAAGCACTACTCCTTGAAGAAAAACATATTCTAGTCTGTTCCCGTAAGGATTTGTTTTCTCTCAGCATAAGGCACAAAATGTGTGGAGTCTCCAACAAGCTGTCTTCTTCTTCTTCATCATCTTGAGGAACGTGTTTAGTCTCACATACACCTAATCTCTCCAGCCTGCTATTTTCCCCATCCCCAGATAAAATTACACAGCAGAAATAGTACCAGCGATGTATCTGTTTAAAGACTCACGTGGTGGCTGGTCTGATTTTACTAATGGTTTTTACACCATGATACTTTAATTTACTTGGTGATGCTATACTCACTGTAATTTGTTTATAATATTAAGGAACTAGGCATTTCCATGAAATACATGTAATTATTGTTGCTGTAAGGCTTCATAATAGGAGACTTTGTTCTATGTATTTCTTAAAACTGTATGATTGACTGCAGAAAATGTCACTTATTATGTACTGATCAAAAGGCTAAAATGCAGATCAACAAACTGTACATTCATTTCCAGAAAGAATTTATAAAACGATTCAAATATTGCCCTTTAATGACCCTTACACCCTTTTTGTGCTTTAACGCTTTGTTTGTGGGATGTTTTTCTTTATCCAACATGCAAAATGTCCTCAAAAGGCTATCTCAATCTTTGCAACATTGTTTTAAAGAAGTCTCTTTGACCTGTTCTGATTTGGAGCAAATTATTCAAATATAAAACACCTATTTTAAAGGGAATTGCAGCATCATAGATATGTTTTTATCAGTAAATCAGAATACAGTTATCAGTGTGAATTTTCTTTTAACACTGTTCTAAGGAAGTGCTTTTATAGATGTTGAGGTTCATGGTTAGTTTTAATTTCCTTAAATGTCCAATGTTTAGGACAAATGTGTCCCAGTTTAAATTTCACTCCCTTCATCTGTCCTTTTGGTATTCCTCTCTGGTGCCATGTAATTAAAATGTTAAAAAACTAAGTTATTACATTTTTTAATACCTTTCAATGAGAGAACATGTGATGCCAGAGACAATTTACTACCATTAATGGAGATACAGTCCCAAACATTACACATTTTTATGATGATCTAGTGTCTGGTAACATATGTACAGCACTAAAAACAGTCATCATGTTGCTTCAAATATGTAAACATCATGAGAC
Organism: Labrus bergylta; assembly: GCF_963930695.1. Lineage (NCBI taxonomy): Eukaryota > Metazoa > Chordata > Actinopteri > Labriformes > Labridae > Labrus > Labrus bergylta. The sequence goes on along the minus strand of NC_089199.1, from coordinate 11,672,968 downwards.
TGAATGATGAGCCCTTTGCTCTATTTACTGTAAATGGAGAGGCTACAGGCTCATCTGAAGTTTTCTTCTTGTTCATGAACATTTCATTTTCTTCTCCTGAGCAGTGCCACAACAGGGGAATACAAAACTGTATTCTATTCTTTGTAATTAGTTGAAGAATTTCTTCAGGTGTAGCTATAAACCTGCATGTTTATCACTTTAAATCAAACTGCAATAAGCTTAAGGTTTAAATGACAAGCACATTTCACATTTCTTCTGCTCAGTGTCACTCAAAGCGATCATTATACAAGCGCTAGTGTTGCAACAGAAATTATTGACATTAGTGGCTTTTACGTTTGTGGTTAAGTTGAGGGCAATGTTAACTTTGTGCAAATAAAATGACTCACTAGATTATGCAATGGAAGGTCTTCACTGAGGTAAACTTACCTTTTTTTCTACTTTAAACGAAATTGGGATCCAGATTTTGACACCTGGAATTTTGTATAGGTTAAATAAATAGATCATTTTTTACCTGGAAACTGTGTTCAGGGTATTAAGTGTGTTGTTTCTATCCTTCTGAAGTGCATGGTATCAATGGCCCGCTATAACTGTACAGTGTGAATAGCAGTAATGTGCTCTTCTGGCTGAGACGACACTGTGAACACAATTGAGCTGCTGTACATTTGTTCAGAGGAAGAAGCCAACAATACACTATTGTCTCCCTGAGTTCACACTGTGAAACGGAGAGGAGGATTACATTCTGTCACTCGGGTCATTAGAGGCAATGGCAGGTCATAATTAGTTCCTAATTAATTAGTATGATAACAGTTTTGTACCAAAGAAATGTTAACTTCATTGTTTTACAATGAGATTAACTTTCTTCAACCTCAACAAAAAACCCCATACTCTATTAGGAAACATGGTGTTGAAATGTATCAGTACAGAACTGCAGTAATAACTGTTTTGAAAAGAGCTTTCTCTGTAATCTCAGTCCTATTGTTGTGAGTGATTTAGAATGTTGTGTTTTATTTCTGTCATGAAGAGCAGTATGAGACTCAACAGGCTTGTAACATTGACCCCACCAAAGACAAGAGCATCCAAAAGTTAAAAAGAAAAGTCAACTTGGTCAGACCTTGACCTCTAGCCTTATTTACTTTGGTCATGACTAAGGTTCTGGAAAACAGAAGTATTTTCTATGTTTTCCAGTATTGTGCCTCATCTTGTGATCATTAAGGGTTTTGGTGTATCTTTTTTTGGAAGTTTTAGTAAATGAAGCGAGTGAGTGAATGACGTCCGGTTGTTGAATGCTGTCAGATGTGTCAGCAGTAGAACTGAGCTACGCAGTTTTTGGTAAAGTCATGTAATATGAGTTTTAATGACTCCTGTCATTGACTACAACAAATATACCTCCAATGTTAGCCTAATAAATTCTTCCTCAACAGGACTGTGTGAGTGTGCTAATTTGATTGACAGTGATGTGGAATCATAGACAAACAATCCCTCAGGAGATTGCCAGATTCAGTCTGGTTCACATTCATTTGAGACTTAAAGGTTTTTTTTCCAAAATGCTCCCAACTCGATCAAATACACAATACGTATCTTTATTGTTCAATGATATAAGTAAGAAATTAAAAACTGAAAGACATTTTCCGAGCTTTAACACATTAAGAGTCTAATGCACATGTTCAATAGTGTGTACACTTTAATCACTGAGCAGTGTTTCTCATACTTGTTCTTTCTCCTCCTGCCCTAGATATTCAACACATTGAGTGACAACAACGTTTCATCTTCAAAAATCACAAATAAGACAAAAGAGAGTCCATTACACTTTGGATGATGGATTCTTCTCAGTCAGAGATGAACATCTTATCCAATGGGAAAAGTCATGACCTCGGAGATGACTTGGGTGTGCCGATGAAGACGTTTCCAGAGGAAGACCAGTAAGTATCCTCCTTTTACTTTAATCATGAATGAATAGCTGCCCTTTGACTCTTACATACCGGTAATGATATTTTAACACAGCATGTATAAAGCACTGTTCAAAGTCAGTCTTTTTGTCTTTCTGTATTACATGAGTGAAAAAAACATCCTTTGTTTGCTTTAAATAAATGTGCTGACTTTAACTTCAAAACAGCTAAAACACACTTGTGCAATGTTTGATTTCTATACATCTCCTTATGTCTCATGTTTCTAATTAATAATGTATAGGATAACGGATTTGGTAAGCAATATAAAGTGTGACTTATTTCCTGCATCTCCCCTTTTTAAATGCATGTTTACCTTGCCTTTTGCTAACCTCAACCGGTGGATCCTTTTACAGAAATGGCACTCAAACAGTCAGGTATGTCTGTGAAAATATGTCTCAAAGAGTTTACAGTGTTCATGCATATAATAATACAAAAAGAGTTGGCAATTTTGAACTAATATTTATATTAATATGTTCATGAAGTATAAAGAGTTCATAAATTAACCAACACAAATTTGCCAACTAGATTTGATGATCCTGAGGGAGGACTGGAGAATGAAGAATTTCTGCCCACTGCAGATGGAAAGAAACCTATACGCTTCACAGATGTAAGAGCAAAAGTTAACAAAACACAACATAATTATTTTTCATTTCATTTCCAACCTTAATTCAAGCCTTGAAGATCATTGAGGGATCCCTCATTTTCAAATTTCTTGAACATACTTTTTGTATTGCTAGCTTTCAGTTGTTCTTTAAGGCTGATAAGTGCAATCTGAGGAGCAAGAAAAGAAAGTTGTATGATGCCATACAAAGTCAACTGCATGCCGTACAAAGTCTTCAAAACAAAACATAATTATATCATCTGCAAAAAGATGGATACTACACGAATGAAGACTATTGGCATTAATTACAAATGAGAAAGTGCCCAGTGAGTATCCTTGTGGAACGCCTTTTGTTTGTGGTAAATTCCCTATATAATTATAGGGAAAAAATATACCAGATATATGTATTTCCAAATTTGACTCACTGAAATGAAACCATGAACAGGCAAATAAATATAACAAAGTGATTGAAAATCCTTGGTCAGTTAAGTTTTGTAAGATTGTGTAAAAACATTTTATTTTTGTCAAATTAAATGTATACTTGTTTTTGTCCCCTTAGTTTGAAGGAAAGACCTCCTTTGGGATGTCTGTCTTCAACCTTGGTAATGCTATTATGGGCAGTGGAATCCTGGGATTGGCTTATGCAATGGCCAACACTGGCATACTTCTATTCTGGTGGGTAACTAAACACATTTATCCAGTGTGTGCCTTTTCAAAAATATCTGCTAGAATCCCCCTACTTATCAACGTAAACAACAACACTTATTTTAATGGCAGCAGTTTGTAATCATATCAAAACGTTTCTGTTGACCTATTCATATAGATGAAATATATATAAATATTAATGAGGTACTATGGAGTCCTGAGACTCTCTAGACAGTTAAGTGGTGGGTTGCTTTGGTGGTTCAATGAAAGGCCAGGGTGTTTCGGGCTACTTAGTATCTGTAGAGGGATTTAGTATCTGTCATGACATTTGATCTGTCATGACATGTCGTCCCTTGATAGTCCCCCTTTGACGCCCTGGCTGCCATGTACAGATCCCTGAAAGGCCATAGCCCAGTATAACTGAGCTTCCAGACCTTGTGTGAGGTATCTGGATTGCTCATCTATTTCTTCCTGCTCCTTGCAGAAAGCTGTTGTCAGACCATGACCATGGTTGTTCTGGTTGTGTAGTCTGTGTTTGTGTAGCTGCTCAGAGCAAGTAGCGAGACTGGAAAAGTGAAAGACCCAAAGGTCAGTCTCAACGGTGAAAATAGGAAGCCAGTTCAATGCTGAAGATTTTAAAGAACGAGTACATCCAATGAAGGAGGCTGAATGCCATTTCATGTGTAGTTGTTAGTATTTGGGTCAGTGGAGTTTTAACTATATATAGCAGGCCACTGGTTTGATGGATCTTCTGATTTGGAGATGAGCTGGTCTGCATCTAAACCAAATGTTAACTTGTAACACCTTTCCTATCGAATCTTGTTAAACTATCATATTAGCTAGGAATAAGTTAAATGCTAACAGTAGCTGTCCGGATGGTAGCAAATAAATTATCATAGGCTATAGTGTTGTCAAATAAACTTCCCTTATTGTGACTCTGGTGGGGATTGTAGCCTGTATTGTCAGGAGAAATCTTGATCCACCAGTAGGGATACAGATAGACATTCTCAGTCCTCGTCAGCATATTTCAAGTTAGACACAGGAATAGGGCAGGCATGGAAAGCCTGGCGCCCTCCAGAATGCTTTACCAAGCCATCAGGATTAAGCGAAGGATATTTTTGTGTATATGTAAATTATTATTTCCAAAGTATACAATGAAAACATATCAAATGAATGCCTTGTTAGTTGTTTGTTGAGTGGAATACCAAGATTTGGCCTCCATCCATCCCTCCGCTCACGGACATTGGGTGGAGATGGAGGGATGGATAGATTTGGGATCAAACTTTGACCTAATAAGAATGCTGACCTCAGATCACTGAGCGAACTTGTTCAAGACTTTTTGTCTGCGTAGGATGACAAAACTCTCTGTCAAAAAAAGGTTGTGGGAAATACACGTTTGATCCATGTGTGGGACAATTGATTTCTTTCAAAGGAAAACATGTTTATTGTATTACTGTATAAAAAGACCTATTATTCAAACGTGTTTCATGCTGAATATTTGTTTTTGCTACTTGCGAATACAATTAGCATTTTGAATCAATGGACCACATCAATTTTAAATATGGTAGAAAAGTAATGTGGTGGGAATTCAGCTGCTTGCCAAAGCAGATCAACTTCACAGGCTTAATGAATAGGTTTGTCTGTCTTAAACAAAATGTCAGATCAGATGATTAATTTTGTAGAATTTTTGTGTTAACATCTTGGCACATGCCATCACAACCTAATGCAACGTGCTGACTGTAAAGACACTCACATTATGCCAATGCATTTACAAATGACGTGTAAAGATACAATGCATATTGAGAAATAATTTTCCCTTCTGGCTTATGTCACAGGTTTCTTCTAACTGCAGTTGCCGCCTTGTCATCTTACTCCATTCATCTGCTGCTCAAATCCTCAGGCATTGTGGGTAAGAATTCTGTCTTATGTCTGAGCTTAGCTGTACATAATGATAGTGTGCAGATGTGTTATCAAAATTCAATTTAGACTTTAAAGTCAGTTCTGCCACTTCTGCCAAATTACATTAAGTGATGAAGACAGCGGATACAGTTCAACTGCTTAAGGACAATAAGTCACAATAAGCAATCATTATGGATTAAAAGTTGGAAAGAGATAATAGTATGAATAGGCTTACACTGATAACAACAAGGAAAATGTATTTTTTTGTGTAACTAGATGGAATAAAGTTTATAATGTTTGGGATTGGGAAGCATAATAATCATAGAAATTAAAGTGTTTCAACACTGAAAGTATTTTAATGGGTTTCACAGAGGGATATACAGAGTGATCATTATTGTGCTGTAATATGCTTACAGGGATTCGAGCTTATGAACAGCTGGGGTACAGGGCCTTTGGTACACCAGGAAAAATGGCTGCTGGTATAGCAATCACCCTGCAGAACATTGGAGGTGAGGAGCTGCTGGGACTCAGTGATTAATGTGTTTGCAAATATCATAATGTCGACTGTCTGCTAACTCTCTGTAGCAGAAATCAAGAGTTATACAATACATGGCTTCTGGTTTTTATATGCCTTACCCCACCACACAATAATATTCCAGACATTTTTTCATAACCTTTAAGCGTGGAATATGACTATGTAAAGAGAGACCCGGTAACCTGTTGGTAAACAGCTTCTTTTCCAGTTCCTCACAGTCACTGATGAACATCATGTATTATTGGTTCTTAACAAAGCTATGTGGATACAAATACAGCTTAAATGTTTTTAACTCAGCAAAATTTAGGTTTGATGTCCACCATGATGTTTTTTTTTTCCATTTACAATTTTTTGAAAATCCCATTTTTGCCATCTTGTCCTTAACCGTAGGTCCAGTTGGTAACAAATTAGCTTTGCATCTCCATTGGAAGAAGATTATGAAATATTTTAAAACATTTTCTGATGACTTATTTAGTTTTCACAGTATTTAACAATAAACTTTGAAAGGGGTGGACATTTTCAGAGAAATGGCCATAACTGATTAATAATTTGTCCAATCAACATACATTTTGGCACCGATGTTCAGGGCGTGACCGTAAATGGGGGTACCAAAACATTTTGGTCCTGACCCATAGGTGGCTCCAAAAATATCCAAAATACATATCAAAAAATAGGGGGTGCAGACTGCAGACTTACTAAAATTGGTGTACATGCTCTGGGGATTAGTATTAATCAAAATATTAATTGTCATATACAGTATATTGATGAAAGGGATGTCGCCTATAGACTACCACAAATGTGCTCATAACTTTAGATGCCTTTGATCAATCCTGGTAAAACAGATTGGAGACATGTTTGACTATTTCCTGAGCATATAGACCAAAAAACTGAGGAAAAGTAATTATTCTGGGGAAAAACTAACATTAAGGAGTAAGGAAAGTTTAAGCTGGAACTTTACAGCCCCTATCCAGCGGGGGCAGCAGGGTTGCTGTGGTGCCACTGCATTTGTGGCTCAAGGAAGAGCCTCAAAGCAGCTAATCAACAAACTCGCAGCACCGGCACAGACTCATGCATCTCAGTAAATTACACACAGACAAGGAGGGGGAAGAGTAGTACATTCAAAACCTTAAAATATAGGTTGAGGTCCTATAAACATAAGGAATCATAAAATGTGTGATCATTTCACTGCTTGTCAATAATCAGCAACTGAAAGACAATTGAGAAAGAATTGCCAGAGGGACACTGGGCCACATTTTAAGTAAAATCAAAAACACATTTTATGCCCTTTTAGCAATGGACACCGCTACAATTGGACAACAGCTAATGATAGCATTTTGCTGTTAGCTTGGAAGGGTGGGGACGACGAAATCCTAGGTTACTCCTCCTCCTAGGTTTGTAACATTAGCAAGGAATTGTTCAAATGCTAAGATTAGTTCTTGCCTAAAGATAGCTAAAAAGTCTGGGAAATTATGTATATTCAAAAAAGTTGAAATAACTTCCTTCAGGTTAGGTTAAACTCACGTCCATGACTTCAGTGTCCTTGTACTGCTAAACGTAGCTGCTGCTTTATCACTAGAAGAAATGTAATATGATCAGATTTCTTGTGACATGGTTTACTGGTGTCTGTTCGATATGTGAGTGTAATTTCACTCAAACACTATTTGCCATCATTTTTCACTTCCCAATCTCTTGTGTTCCAGCTATGTCCAGCTACCTGTACATTGTCAAATCGGAGTTACCGCTGGTAATCCAAGCTTTCCTGAAGGCCGAACCCAACTCTGAGTAAGTGTTATAATTATCAAGTGCTTTTTCACCTGTGTGCTGCTAGTGAAAGGCACATGACTCCTGGCTGCAGTTAGCCAAGAGCTCAGACGCTGCGGGCAGGGATCAAGAGGCCTGGCAGACTATGTGGGCAGGGAATATTTCAGTTTGCACCAGTCATTGATTTAGTCAGTGTAGGGTGTGATGGGAAGGGCAGCTTCTAATTGGCTGAGAAGCAGAGGGGCTCAACTATCTCTCGGTTATGTGTACATACATCACAAACCCTGAGTGCTGTCAGCGTGTAGAGGTGAGCAGTGTTGACGTCAGAGACACGCCACAGACACTCTGCATAAGGACATGCATGACTGAAGTGGATTCCAGCGGCCTGAGCTAAAAACAAACTACTGGAAAAGGGATTGCGGCTACTGCAGGACACTGTTCTTGAGCTATGTCAGGCCTGAAAGGTTCAAAAAAATCTCTTTAAAAATATGAGGAAACATCCTGACACTTCAATTCAACAGCTTCAATTCACTGTGAAACACAAAACATGGCACAGTTTTTGTTAAACATCCTTTACACTGAATAAAAATAGAAGCAGTCACTAGTTGACTTCAGTTTCCATTTTTATGCTTTGATCTAAAAAAGATGTGCGTCTAATCCTCCTAAAGTTCAAATCATTGCCCTTTATCGTTGATTAATGAAGATGTAGGACAACCTGAAACTTGATTTTGTGTATTGATGATGCGTAAGAGGCGTATCTGCAGTTGATATTGACGTATGTAGTGTTGGCACTCTTGCTTTTTTGTGTGTCTCTCACACACACAGACACACGCGCACACACACACACACACACACACACACACACACACACACACACACACACACACACACACACACACACACACACACACACACACACACACACACACACACACAACATAATGACAGCAGCAGGTGGTATAACTTGGGTGCCAAATTCCGAAGCCCAGCATACGGACAGGAGGACAGGTCTCAGCAAACGTCACACACACTTTTCATTTCCACTTGAGGAGCCACATGCTGCAAGCTCTGTGGCGTCAGGAGAACCGAGCAGGGTGATTGGTGGGTGGTGGGGCTGAGTGGGGTCAGATTTAGGACAGTCACATGAAGAGAAGGTCAGATATTTGGACTTGAAACAGCATTTGGACCGGACTGCTGTATTTGGGAATAAAAATTCAGAATGATGTAAAGGTTTTTTTTTTCCATACACATTAAGATCCCCTTAATATGGGAATTAATGTATCAAAATGTGTGCTCAGCAAATATTTTACAACTTCAAAATGAAATCAGATCATGTGGAAATTCAGAGAGGATTTTGTTGTTATTTTAGAAATATATTTTTACCTTTTAGCCTATACATTTTAAGTCAATATCAGAAGCTAATATGTATTGACATGGTGCGACGGTCACTGCCTTAGTCAGGCTTTAACTAATTGATTCTGTCCCCGTAGTTTTTGAGGAGTTGGATGGTCCAATCTAGAGCACCTGGGCCTGTTGCTTGCAGGGCATAAAAGCCCGACCCCAGGATCTCTCTCTCTCTCTCTCTCTCTCTCTCTCTCTCTCTCTCTCTCTCTCTCTCTCGCCTAACATTGACATTCATTCTATGTCTGTTTGTGCTATGGTTGTGGGTGCGTTGTTGATGATGCGTAAATCACTGTTGCCTCAATTTTAGTTGTTCTTTCTCATATTTGTCATGGCCATGAAGCCAGGTTATGACAAATTGGGGGCTTGTCCGCCTTTTTCTCTTTTGTGCCGTGACTCTCTAAATAGTCCCAAAAAGCACTAGAGGGAAAAATGTTTGCGTTCAGTTTAAGTTACTCCAACATTAAGTTGTTCTTTCTCATATTTGTCATGGCCATGGAGCCAGGTTATGACAATTGTAAGAAAACAAAAGTATAAACAGCAAAATATGCAATGAACACACAGCCCACTAGAGCTGATTAACAATCATTTTCATAATTTCCTAGATTAATGTATTCATATTTAATTGTACAAGATGTCAAACAGTGGAAAAAAAGCCCATCCGAATTTTTTACAACTAAAATTGCATTTACGGATTGGTTCTTTTCTCAAAAAATAACCTTAAGACTCTGCATAGTCTATCATAAATGAAAAGTAAATCCTCACACTCAAAAAGCATAAACTAGCAAACAGTAGACATTTTAGCTTGAAACATTATTATAATCATGTACTGATAGTCAAAATAGTTGACTTGTAAACCTTTTTTTTTTGTTGAGTAATGGAAAAATGGTTGCAGCTGTCATGGAAACTTGACTTTGACTGGTCTAGGTTGAGTGGAGAATAGACTTGGACTTGCCAAAAACAGATTCACAATTCGTATAGCTTGTGAAAACTGATCGTCTACCATGACCTACTGACCAAAAGTCCAAAGAGGACATGACCTGTTATTGGTGTGACTTCCCCTGCTGTCAAAGGACTCCTACACACACACACACGCACGCACACGCACACACACGCACGCACACGCACGCACGCACACGCACGCACGCACACGCACACGCACGCACACACACACACACACACACACACACACACACACAGGGATGGTCTCATAGATCATTGTGTGCCCCTGCCTGTAGGCCCATGACCAACAGCTGATCCCCCTGGTTGTGTCTCTTTCAGGGGGTTAAGAATAACAGGCTTAGGAGCTTAAAGTGGGTTTGAAAGACACAAAGACCTTTCTATACACAGATTATACAATATATGCTATACAGGATTTAGGCGAAAAGAGGTCTGATTGTTTGGAAGTCATTCATAAAACCCTCTGTTGCTGGTGCTATAATGTTTGAGACTTCCCCAGATTACATTTGCTTTAACTCAGTAAAGGAGAATGTGTCTTTTCTGCTTCATTAGCTAAACTGGTGGTTTTTCTCACTTCAAAGAGTGGGACATGTCTAATCAAACCACAATAAACAATATGTTAAACCAAATACTATGTGTTTACTGTAAGCAGATTTGTCAGGAATGATTAAAAGCGTGCACAATATCATTTTGTTAGACCACCAGTGAGACTCAGCAGTGACCTCCAACTTTGTCACAGCACCAAAAAGGTCCATGCGTGTTCAGACTATACACGTGCCGAGCGGCTCTTTTAAGTTATAAGAGGGAGTTATGTTTTATGAAGGGCATTCACAGCAGGTCTGTTTAATGGGAGGACATGTGTTGTGGCCACATTTAGCAAATGATGATCCAGCAGCAAGGTCCTCCGTTGGATCGAAGGGGAAGCAGTGTTAAGATTGTATGCGTCATTCCATTCTCGTGTGTTTTTAAGCTTTGATCCGAAAGCAGTAAAGCAGTGCCTATAAGAGGAAAACTATTTTAAGTTGTTGTTTTTTTTGTATGGGGTGAGTAATATCAATATTTTTGGACGGTTGGTAGGAAAGACAGAGAAAGATAGAGATGGTAATATTTATGTCTTATGCATCATTGTGTTGTTTAGACTTTACTTTCTCTTCTTTTTCTGCAGCTGTGAACTAACATGAATTATTGCAGTTCAGTCATAGTTGAATAAAATGTGAAGAGTCACACAAGCAGACATGCTTTTTCCACAATCATTAGGCCAAATATGTTCCCTTCAGTTTGCCGTAGGCCTAGTAAATTGCATCTCATCAACCACTGAGAGCAGCAGAATTTTAACGAGCTCACAAACACATTTGGTTTGCTTGATTTGAGGAAAAGTGGTTCCAACACTTTCACTTAAATGTGTAAACAAAATTTCACACCATCCAGTACTTTCCACTCTATTTTTTTCTCTCCATGTGTTGTGTTTCTGTGCCAGGGTTTGGAATATTGAGCTCCTAAAGTAAACTGTATTTTTCTCCAAACAGTCTGTGGTACACGAATGGAAACTACCTGGTCATCATGGTCTCTGCCAGTATCATCCTGCCCCTGGCTCTAATGAAACAGCTCGGTGAGATCATGCTAATACTCTGGATTCTTTTTTTTTGTTCTCTAATTTAGTATCTCATTTAATCAGGAACAAATACTGTTAAATTTGTCATTCAAATTTTCTTTTCAAGTAATTTTTTCCTGCATTTTAACCACTAAAAACGAGTTCTTTGGAAGCCCATTCCTGCCAAAAAATTTATAAACATAAATATATAGAATAGAAGTAAAACTATCTAAATGATAGAGACTTTATGCTGACATTTTAAAAAAAAACAATTAAAGTTAAAATGGTCTTTCTAAATTTCTCGTTTTTGTGTCATCGTTTATTCCTAATATTAACTGACTATGTTCAGTCTTAATTCATAATGACTAATCATGTCCTTCTTATGCTTCCTCTCCTCAATCTCTTTATTCAAGCTGTGTTATTATGCCTGTTGGAACGACTAGCTCCTTTAGCTTCAGCTAATTAATCTGAAGTAGTTTGGTCTTTTTTTTTTTCAAATGTTTTTCAGAGCATTGACCTCTAATATAGTTACCTAACACATTCCTTACATAAGCCAAATTCTTTCAATGACACATTTTATCAAGCTAAATAATGACATTTCAGTGGTGCAATTACCTTACAGTGAAGCAATTAGTGTGTTCTTTTTTATTTTTTTTATTCCACCACTGGCAGTAAAAATATCAGGTGCCCAATCACACATAATTTACGCTGACATGGTCACATAATCTTTTAATTCAGGAAACATACTCTTTCTGATCTCATAATACTTTAAGTCACCCTAATGGGGCACTTTTGCAGACAGGAGTAGGGAACCTTATAACTGTAACAACTCTGGAAGTCTCTCTAAATAGTCCCGAAAAAAGCACTAGATGGAAAAAATGTTTCCGTTCAGTTAAAGTTGCTCCAACATTAATGGTCTCTTTCTCATTGTTTTCAGGTTACCTCGGCTACACCAGTGGGTTTTCTCTCAGCTGCATGGTGTTTTTTCTCAGCGCAGTAAGTTGGTCAACATCACCACAGTGAAACCTCACAAGGAGCCTCATTTGATCTGGCTTGTCTTCTTGGCAAACACCTTTCTCACTTCCTCACCTTTTGTCCCTTTCCCACCCTTGTCTCTATATTTGCAGTGCTATGTGTCTATGTTTGATAAGGCGAATATAAGCTCAGCTTCAACACATCAAAGGTTGAGAGCATTTGGAGACTAAGTCACACTAATCTGATGTGAAATGTCTTCAGTCTGGCAGTGATCATTTTGATCCCTTGTTTACTGACTCTGTCACATCCCCTCATCCTTATTCTTTGATTATGCCTCAGCTTTTTTTGAAACATCTTTCCCATACATGCATTTCTGCAGGTTATCTATAAGAAGTTTCAGATTCCCTGTCCATTCGAGGAGTACTCTTCCAACAGTACTGCTGCCCTCCACAGTCTGAATGTCTCCAGCCATGGCCACGACGAGTACAACAACGGCCTAGTTCACGAGGAAGACGACTGCTACCCACGCTTGTTCACCATCAACTCACAGGTAGGCGGTCAAAGAGAAGGCGCGTTATGCTTATCTGGATTGTTTTCACACATTAAGCCCACAAACACTTGCGCTGTACTTGCTAGTCCGATGTCCCACACTTATTTTCTGTATGTTCACTAATACCGCTGACAGAAAATCACGTTTCTTATGTGTTTATTCACAGACCGCATATACAATTCCCATCCTAGCCTTCGCCTTCGTCTGCCACCCTGAGGTGCTCCCCATCTATACCGAGCTGCGCAAGTGAGTCCCTCCTCTGTAACCTAACACACATGATAGTATGTCAGTGCAAAAGAAAGCATTCATAAAAGGTTGAACTCTTTGATTTTAGTCCAACAAAGAAGAAGATGCAGAAGGTGTCCAACCTCTCCATCCTTGTCATGTACACCATGTACTTCCTGGCTGCTCTCTTTGGGTACCTGACATTCAAAGGTAAGCACAGTTGTCCCTCCTTCTTTTTTTTGGAGTCAGTGATTACAGTATCAGTAATCTTTAATCACAGATTCTGTGTAGAAATGTAGAATCTGCAGACACATGATTTTGGTATCAGAGTTCAGTTCTTTCTTCAAGTCTGCTAACGTTTCAGCACACTTTGGCTGTATGCAGGAAAACAGTCTGTATGGAGAGCCAAAGGGATGGGACGCATTTGGCTGTGTGTGCAATCCTGGAACCTTTAAGATGTCATCTGACAATGATCAAGCTTCATACATTTTTATGTATGATATTTGCACGTTAAGTTCAATTAACAATTTGCTTTTCAGTGAAGTTTCTCCACACTAAATTAGATCCTGCTTCTTAAGCTGCTAGGTAACATGTTGATAAGGAAGTCTTGGGCTGAATTCCAAACTCCACACTTAGTGCTGCCCCATTGTGAAACCATCACGTGCAAGAGGGCTCAGATTAGATCTTCTCAACGGCAAATTACAAAACTTTTTCATGAGTTTCGCATATGTGCAGACTTACCCGGAGTTCATTGGAAAGGATGTGAGGTGAAGTTCATGATCATCCATCTCCCCACCAAATGTGTTGATTCAATGAATCAGTATTCAATAAAGTTTGGAAAAGAAAAAATACTTAATTCAATCAAAGCAAGCATAAACGTGATGAGAAAAGTCACATACATTAAAGTGACAATATGTGGCCTTGTTTGTTACTTGGTGGTTATTTATAGCACCATTGAGGTTTTTTTTATTCAAATATTCGCAAATTATTTATGTGTTTAAAAAAAACACTGTAATACTAATAAATACTGGAGGTAGGATTTTTTTCTCATGTTAATTAAATACACATATTTATACTTATTTCCAGGCAACGTTCCCATTACAATTTTTTTAATACTATCTCAAGCCCTCGCAGACAAATGCACTCAAGCCATCGAAGTCTGTGAGGGTTCAATGCTTAGTCTTTAGGGTGGAGTCATAAATCCTTCATCTCTAACTACTGGCGACACTGGAGGGTTAGGGTGTTGCTCCCAGAGGCTTTACAGTCGTCAGTCAAAAGCCGATTTGTTCAGAGACGGCAGTATCAGTGGAAATAGATAAATATGAATGCAACAATGAGACGATCTGTCTATTAATACCGGTACATGTTTCCCATTAAAAAATAGAAGGAAAGTCTAGCTATATAAAAGCTTTACCCTGGAAAATAATGCTTTTGCCCCAGGCAAAAAACTGTATCAATGTCAACATGGTACAGAAATCAAAGTATCAAAGAACCGCATTTAATCATTGTGAGTATATGAATAAAATAAATCATTGGGTGGCTTATTTTAAAAAAGTTGTATTTATCATGCACAGAAACTATTTGTGTTGCTGAAGAGTCTTCAGGGTCTAACACTGTGATGAGGGGATGTTGCTTTCTATTTGACATCTAATTTGTGATTTAAGTTAATAATTGAAAGCCTAATGCAGCAATTAAAGATACTTTAATGTTATATTTTAGCATATTGATAAAATATTTATCAAGAAAACACACTTTTTTTTTCAAATGTTCTGAACTTCTGTTTAATTCTAACTTATGTACCCCATCACTTCCAGCTGTTATCAATAAACAGTGATATGAAGTCGTCATTGTTGTACAATAGCTGCTTCCCTTCCTGCCCACGGAGCCACAGTTCCATCTAGTGGTGATAATGTGCCTTTCAGCACTCTGAGCCATTATCGCTAATAAAAATGCATTTCCTTTATATTTCTGTAGGCAGGGTGGAGCCTGAGCTGCTGCACACTTACAGCAGGATTGACCCTTATGACACTCTGATCCTGTGTGTGCGAGTGGCCGTCCTCACAGCTGTAACACTGACCGTCCCCATTGTGTTGTTCCCTGTAAGTTTCTTGTGTTTTTTTCCCCTGCAAATACTAATGCATACATTTTTGCAGTATTATTACCTTATCAAATCTTCTCTGTGTGTCCACAGGTACGTAGAGCTATCCAGCATATGATTTTCCCAACCAAGTCATTCAATTGGCTGCGTCACATCGCCATCGCTCTCATTCTGCTCACTTTCATCAACATGCTGGTGATATTCGCTCCCAACATCCTGGGAATCTTTGGCTTCATTGGTAAGTACAAGTACATTGTTAAGCCCACAAAGTCCGCCAGGAACCTATAGGTGTCATGATTGATGACCAGCTAACATTTAAGGTTCAAGTGACCTTAAATGCCCGCTCATGTTTATTTGCCCTGTACAACCAAGATCAGACTGTAGGAGCCAATTTGCTGTCTGTGTTCTAATAGACTAATGGTTTTGGTTGATATGTTTATTTATTTACTTATTTACTTAATTTGGAAACCAAGTGACGATAATTGATAGTGTGGGTTAATTGGCCAGGCAGTATGGTTAAGAGTTTATAGGTCACAGGTGAACAGGAAATGGTGGGAACATACAGCTCTTACCGTGATGCAACGCAATGTAGCATAACGTAATGTAACATAACATAAACAGATGAACAGAACAAACATTTATAATCTCGTCAACAAGAACTCATCATATCATCGTCACGGTTTGTCTGCTTCATATGTTTCAATGAACGGGAATTTCACAGTAATTTCATAGTAACTAGACTCTTCTCCTTTTCCGCCCTCCCAGTGGTAGGACAAACTACCAAACTTCATTCGATCTGCAGAGTCACTTTGCAGATTTGAGACTGCGCTCTTTTGTGAACACCTATGCTACACGCTTAAAGAGGACATATTATACCCCTTTTCCACCTTTTCAAACAGTCTCCTGTGGTCTAAATGAAACATCTGTGCTGTGCTTTGATCAAAATATAACATGAATCAAGCACCAGAGGAGGTTTGTGACCCTGTATAAACAAATTCTCTCAGAACGCTCCGTTTTGGAGTGTGTCTCTTTAAATGCAATGTTTGCTCTAGGCTGAGGGTGGAGTCCATGGGTGGAGGTACAAGGGGAAGGGAGGGTATTTTTTTTTTTTTTACCAAAACCCAAATTGTGATGTCACAAGTTCAGCAAATTTGAAACGGAGCATTTTACTCTGTGTTGTAAGACTTATGTCTATTTCACATTTTGTGGGTCAGTAGACACTCAGGTTACCCATATGTTTGAAAACACTGTAGAAGTGGATTTTTCATAATATGTCCCCTTTAATTATATTGATGATGGTTTTGTTTGATAATGAAAATGAAGTTATTTAGGATGGTTTTAATGCTGATTAGAACTCTCAAGAACTATACTTACTCTCTGATGTACGTCACTTTGGATAAAAGCCTTTTGCTTGGTCAATAATAGAATTGTAGAAAGTACATCAGCGAATATAGAACAAAAATAATGACTGTCATCAAGAACATGTAGAGGGCAGTAAATGTCAGTAAATGATCCTGAATGTTAAGGCATGTGTTAAAATGAAGACTACCCAAAAACATCATCAACATGCTTTTCTTATATCATCTACATGTTATTATAGGTTACTTATTCTGTCTTTGTTTACAGACTGAATCCTTCGGATTTCCGGGCACCTAAAAAACATAAAAGAAAAAAGGAAAAAAAAACATGACCGCTGAATGTTTGTTGATGACCTGAGTCAATATTATTGTCGAGCTCTGTCCTCAGGATTGGTGGTCAGGTTCACAGGTTAGAGATGAAAGTTGAGAGAACACAAGTTAAAGGGCTGTCAAGGGTAAACTTCAAAGCATCAGGTGTAGCTTAGACAAACACGTTCACGCGCTGAAGAACACATGAGGGCGTTTCTGTTTGTGAAATTTACAGACGCAGCAAACAAAAGGAGATGATGCAATTTATTGAGCTTTTTACAACAACCTTTGTATGTTTCTAGGAAAATCAGGGAATTCATCTTGTGAAAGAATGTAAGCTTTTACAAAAAAAAGCTGAAATCAGGTAGATAAGCAAGCCTAGAACTTTACGCTTTAGACAGCAGATTATTTTTTCTCTTATCTAACCTCACTTCTATCACTAATAGGCTTTTTTTTATAATCTGTATCAAACAGTGTCAGGTCCATCAAACATTCTGGGTACTTTAAACTTTTCCCTATCCCACAATGACCCCTCAAGAAGGCATTATGATTAACAAACAGATAATATACAATAGAAGCGACAAGAATTGACTGGTAACGGGCAATTACAGTAATTCTTTTTTTTAGATGATGAGTGAGTAATTGAAAATAAAGAAAATACAATGCACACTGATTAAAGTAACTTAAAAGTACATGTTTTGATAAAAAACTTTTATATACTAGATAGCTCTTTGACAGTTCGTACTATTTATTTTTTATGATTCATGATATTTCATTTCTGTACGTACCAGCTTTTATCAAATTTGCTATATTTTTTTACATGTTTTCTCCCCTCACAAAATCATCACCAGCCTATATGTAATAATATTTATGTATATATATACTTTTTTTTCAATATAAAGTACACTGTCTTGAATCACAAACACTTCGACCAGGCCCAATATCTCACAAACCCTTTGCAGTCTAAGGTTATCAGGATTGATAGTTAGGTTGATATGTCCAGGTTTAACCACTGATGACCCACATTTATTCAGAATCTTGTTTCCCTTAGAATTTTTTTAACTGATATTTACCCCTTTCTCATTGTCTTAATGTCACTATGTTCACTATAACCACCTCTATATTGCTGGAAGATGTCTTTAATCAACCCTTTCTCCACAGGTGCCACATCTGCTCCCTGCCTCATCTTCATCTTCCCCGCTGTCTTTTACATCCGCATCGTTCCCAAAGAGGACGAACCCATGAACTCTACCCCGAAGATACTGGTGAGAACTTTGTATCTCTGTGCATTTACACAATCAATATTCTAGTTGATTCTCGCTTGTTAATAATGGCTTATTTGCCTTCTAAAACGTGATAATAACTCTTCCTTCTGTGCTGTGCTGTATGTTTTTTCTCCTCTCTCTCTTTCTCTCAGGCTGCGTGTTTTGCTGCTCTGGGCGTCTCCTTCATGGTGATGAGTCTGAGCTTCATCATCATTGACTGGTCTACAGGGGCTGGCATGGCTGCTGGAGGCCACTAGATGCTGCTACAGTGTGTGTGTGTGTGTGTGTGTGTGTGTGTGTGTGTGTGTGTGTGTGTGTGTGTGTGTGTGTGTGTGTGTGTGTGTGTGTGTGTGTGTGTGTGTATGTGTGTGTGTGTGTGTGTGTGTGTGTGTGTGTGTGTGTGTGTGTGTGTGTGTGTACAAGTGAGAGAGATATGAGAAGGGGGCGGGGGTTGTAGAATGTAGAATAATGCTTATTGTATAGGGAGCATTATCACCTGGGTGGTACACACTACAGGGCGTCTCAGCATGGAATGTTGGGATTAGATTTATACTGATCACATTAATTAACTTTTTGACTGGATTGTAACACATATCCAAACAAAATCCTGTAATACCAATGTTCTATAATTGAATTATTATATGGCAATGCAATTAAGATGAATAATCAGGACTTTTTTAACTCCCTTCTACTGGAGCAACAACAACCATCCATGATGGTGAAACTTTCCTGTTGCTCTTTATTTACACACACAAACAGTTGCAGCTGGAACTGTACAGAAGAAAAAGGCATGATTGTCTTTTACAGGAAGGCATCAACATGAATATGGATACAAAGGTAAAATAACTTGAGTTATTTTTACACAAATAGTATTTTTCATAAGACACACAAATAGTACAGTCAGATGATTACATTTCTATCCAGCAGCCTCTAAAATGTTCATCATATCAGACTTTAGAGTACAGGTGACATTTAACCTTGTGGTCTATCCACTGCCTGAGTAGTTATGAAGTTGTATTCTACAGAGGAAGCATTTGTTCTGCTGATCTGCTAGTTCACTTCAGAAACCCTGGTGCCTTTCAGCCTTTGGAACAGCACACAAATATACAATAAAAGGGAGGAGTGTATATTTATTTAGCTACTATATCTGTGTTTTTAATTCAAATGAGCTTTATTTAACTGCGTTATCTGAGGAAGTAAATGATCTTAGCATGTCGAGTTTGATATCAGTTTTTAGTTTCACTTACAGCACACAGGAAGGAAAGTTTATGATAATATTTGTAGTGCTTGATAAAATAAATTGTAATTTTAGCACATGTATGCCACACTGTGACTGTGAATATTAACCAAGTGCAGATTAATATGACCTAGACCGTTTCCCTTTGAGCCTAGCTAAATAATCTCTTAAATACTTGATTACCTCTTTAAAGTATCAAATCACAACATTGAACAAATTAAGAAATCATGTTTCCCCATGATAGAATGTAATACTACATCTTTATATTTAAACTATGCTCTTCAAGTCTACTCTTGTACAACATTTTGGGAAACTACCACATCCACTTTTTAACCTAGAGTTAGTGGAGAAGATTGAGACCACACTCGTATATGTTATCTTCAGCTACAGTCAGCAGGCAGTTAGCGTAGCTTAGCTTAAAGACTGGTAGCAGGGCGAAACTGCTAGCTACACTCTGTATAGTTAAAAAAAACAAAAAACAGTACACCAGCACCTCTAAAGCTCACTTACAGTATGGCCAATAAATATCTTATTTAAAGAGGCCATATTATACTCATTTTCCACCTTTTAAAACAGTCTCCTGTGGTCTAAATGAAACATCTGTACTGTGCCTTGGTCACAATATAACATGACTCAAGCACCAGAGGAGGTTTGTGACCCTGTATTTTGTTCCGTTCTGGTGTGTGTGTCTCTTTAAATGCAATGAGCACCCCCCGAGTTTACCAGGTAGACATCACTCCTCTGTAGCGAGACTAAAAATGGTAGACCTGCGCAAAAGTTTTGTTTTAGGTGAGGGGGGGATTTTACCAGAATCCCACTTGTGATGTCACTAGTTGAGCAAATTTGAAACAGAGCATTTTTCTCTGTGTTGTAAGACTTATGCAGACCACAAACAAAGGACTGAATGGGTTTATTTTACATTTCGTGGGTCAGTAGACACTCAAGTTACCTAAATATATGTTCAAAAACACTGTCAAAGTTCGTTTTTCACAGCATGTCCCTTTTAATAAAGAGACCAAAAACCCCAAAATATGTAGAAACCTACAGATAATACATATTTCAGAACCAATACAAATCAAACCAAAGTCTCTCCACAAAGAGTATGTTATAACATAGGCCTATGGTTTATTTTTTTTACATGTGAATCCCCCAATACTTACTGGGTTAGTTGACATGAGTTTGCAGACATGAACCCACTGGTCGGTGTGACAGACTTAATCAAGTTAATTTGATTCTTATAAAGATGACCCTTTTTAAATATTGCCGTAACGTCTAATGCTGTACTGGTTTGTAGGTTTTTGATCTGCTTTCACCATTTTTGACTAATTATACTTGAGCTTCATGTGTTTGCATGCTGTAACGTCACGTCTGTAGATTATTTAGTGATGATATAGCCTGATATAGCGTACATTTGGCATCTCACAGTGAAGCGTATTTAAGTTCAAATCTGTGCTCTAATCGTTATAGTGATTGTTTAAGTATTATGAAGCCCCTCTTAAAAGATACAACCTTGCATAATGTTTAAAACATTACTGTTTGATGGATTGCTGGTGAAGAGCTTAATGTAGGGACTTGTACTGATGCTGTAAGCAGTTGTTCAGATTCATATTGTATCACACAGAAAACATGCAAATATATATTTTTTTCCATTTTAGCTTAGAGGATCATTTCATTAAATAGATTATATATAAAGAAATAATAAAAACTGCATACATTTTTTTCAAACGGGAAATCAACTCAGAGAACTGTCACAACAGATATGCTGCTCCTATCCAAAGATGGATTGATATGATACCACATCTCAGGCTTCAGAAAAGCCCTGCGTGAATCATCACTTCTCTCATTTTATTTATATATACGTATATATACGTATATATATATATATATATATATATATATATATATATATTTTGTGTTTGTTAGGCAGTTTTTATTCCTGTTTTTTGTGGATAATTTATGAACAACAGCAGAGGAAACATGCATTTACTTCTGTCCCTTGCTTTCCCATGTCATTTGCGGTGGTTGCTGTGGTTTATGAAGGATTAGTTTTTGTCATATTTGTTGAACAGACATTCTCTTCACTGAAAGGGATCATGCCAAAATAACAACTGACTACCTACTGCTCTGAGATGCCTTTGGCTCATAAACAGGCACCACAGTTTAAATACAAACATGCATCTTCATTTACCTAACAAGTTAATATGGTATTTTGTTTAAGCCGACATAACTCTATGGACATGACACGACTACAAAAAAAGAATAAGGTTCATGAGTTTTGGTGAAAAAGACGTGGCTTTATATAAATAATGTGTATATATAAATGTAAACCTTTTATATTTGTGATGCATATTTACAGTAGCTTGTAAAGTGTAAATAGCAGGGACAGTTTTAGTTTGGCAATAAAATAATTGTAGATGTTTTTACATTGTTCTCTGTTGTCATTATTTATCCCATAACTGAAAATAACTCTCATTCAAGCAGCACATTATTTCTGATATTTGATTTAAGTACACATTTCCAAATCGACCTGCCGATGATCACTGATGTTTTTTAAGTGTTGTGCTTTTCATTTTTTGCTACTTAATGGGTTCATACATTAATTACACTGTAACATTTTCAGTGCAGAAATATAACATCTTTAAACCAAAGTATACATTTTTTTTGTACTTGTTTGAAAGAAGAGTTCATATAATCCTTTCTGGGTTCTTATCACATCTATCAAGGCTAAACCATGTTTACAAAAACACTAAACCTGAACTTTCGGTCATCCTGATCCCTTGCTGCCCCGGGCCTGTTAAGACTCTGTAATGTCAACAAGCTCTAACAACAATACTGACTCCTTTTAATTTCCTCATGCTAAAACAGTAAGACACAGACACTTGTATGTTTCTGATATCAAAAGCACTAATCTAAATTTCCTGCGACATTTAATCACTCATTTGAGAAAAAACAAGAATATGGCCCAACCAATGAAGCTCAGTATATCAATGAAAATGACCTATATATGACATAAATAAACCTAATTAACATTAACCAACACCTGTTAATGTATTTTTACATCTGTATCCATTTTTAGTTATTGGAATATTGCTTTGAAAATTCCTTATATTTTTACTGTTTTAATAATTAAACATGTAGCCTACTCAACTGCCTTGCCTTCTTGTTGGTTTGTATTATAAAGCACTACAGTGCGATGTAAAAGTATACATGGTTTATTATCAATATGGATGTGGCTATATAGAACATATTTGAACATACAGTGTATAGACCAGCAAATGCCTTGTGTTACCAGATAAGAGATCGACTTGTGTCCACTAGGTGACGCTGTGAGGCTAATATAGTATCCTGATGATGTGCCAAGGAATTTCATAAACATGACAAAAAGACGATATAGACATTTTAACATTTGGCTCTGCATCTTTGGAAAAACGAACCGAGCCCGCTCCTGTAGAGCTCAGTCCAGTCGGTTACTGAAGACAGTTCAGACTAATGAACAATGTTTTGTTCGTCGTCTGCGCTGCACGGATGACAAACGCAGAGGACTGCTGCTGGCACAGCGCCCACTGCAGTCTGCACACCGCACTGTAAAAAATCTCGCCTCACTGTGCTGTCACACTTAATTGGTTCCACACAAACTGACGCGGAGAGCTCACCTGCTTTAATTGGACTATCGCGACAAGTCAAGCCAAGTGACGTCTGGTCGCCTACTCCAAATTGTCGTAGGAGTATCTTGGCGAGTCCAATTGGGCAACCAGGACTGCGGTAGTGAGCAAACCGAGGCGCACGCTGCTCACCAGGCCGACAGGAGAAGAGTGAGGGTGCAGCAGAGCAACGAGCTCAGGCATCCCAGCGTGTTAAGGATGCAGGACAGATGGATCTGAGCGAAAACATAATGGACCAGCCATAACAGCCTGAGATCCTGCAAAACAAACCAACACGAATTGGGTGCTTTGAGCTTCTCATCCAACAGGAGATCAATCATTTTTACGTGTGGGTAAAAACTCTGGATTTGGCTGTTTCCCTCTTTGAAAGCCTTTGCTCCATATTCCGCTGGCACGCTGAGATCACAAACATCTGAGCCTTCTTTTTTTGTTTTGCGCAAGTGGTGTGTGCGCTCCTGCGTTTTGGAGCCATGGGCTGTACGGTGAGCGCCGAAGATAAGGCAGCCGCGGAGAGGTCAAAGATGATCGACAAAAACCTCCGAGAGGACGGAGAGAAGGCGGCCAGAGAAGTGAAACTGCTTTTATTAGGTAAGTGGCTGGCAGCTAAAGAGGGCTCCTCAGGTTATGTTATTAGGAGCAACGTTTTTGAAGTTTTAGAGTGATCCCAGTACATCCAGGCCACCATGGACATGCAAAGAAAGCAACGCAACATGGTTTTCTCGTAAGAAGGTGAATAAAGAGGGGGAGAAGAAAGCTCTAATGTTTAGACATGAAATCAGATGATAACGTATCCAATCTACCCCCAATATCTTCCTCAAATAGTGCCAGTGCGAATCGTACAAGATTTAGCAGAGAAAATAGGTCATTTTGCTCTTTTTCAAATAGTGATAAACAATCTGTCACTGTGCTGCTTATTACCAAATAAAAGTCAAGTTGCTTGAATAAAAGCCAGATATCATTTCAACAGGCTGCACAGCTTCTCAGATGTCTGCCTGGCATTGTGCCCAGAAAGCTTAATTCAATAAATCAAACCTGTGGACTCTGACTAAACATTAACACAGTCACACTTCGGCACCACTCGTCTACACACAGCAGACAGTTCTGATATCTTTTTGTCTGCTGAAAACAGTTGGGGTAGAAAAAAAAACAGTTTTTTTATTGAATTGATCAGGGAGCTGCAAAATCACACAATCACAATCCGTTTTACCCATGCACAAACACACAAACAACAAAAACACTCACACACACACTCCCACTCACTCGCCACTTTCTCACTTCCCCTACCCGCATTTCAGATGTTATGTTTGCTGTCATCTTGCTATAAAGTCTTTTATTTTCTTCCTTTATTGCACATAACTCAACCCAAAACCTGGAAACTATCGATAAATCAAGAATGGTTGTGTGTTTATGTGCTAGGAGAGAAGAAGAGCAGGTGGGTCAGACCCTGTCCTGTCTCTCTGGAAGGCTGTTTTTCTCGAAAAAATGATCCAGGTCTTTAGGAGGTCTATAGTGTGGGACCTGCTGCTGAGGTTGGATTCTAAGTCGATTTCTGCATGCTCTCAGACAGTGATGATAAAAATGATTAAACTGTGAGAGAAAATCTCAAAAGAGCTTCAGGCTGTGTTAACACTGCCACATGTCCTCCTGTGTGCTCACACGAACACACTTTTAAAAAGGATGTGTATCTTTGAATCTTTGCATATAAGCAGTGGGTTCTTCAATACATCGACTTTTAATGTCTAGATGACTTGAATCCGCTATTACAAATCATTTAACAAATATGGAAAAGAAAAACAGAACCAGAGGTACAATTGTTGGAGGTAACAGTGTTTCTGAAATGGGATTTTTTTTCCTGGAGGACATTTTGACACGTCATCGTATGAACAGCACATTGTAGCCTGACATGACCAGACCAATTAGCAGGTGTAAATTAGTCTGAAATGTATTTTCTTTTTTAAGGGGCGTTACTAACAGGCAAGGATCTGAAATGCCTCTGGACTCAATTATCTCTATGTATAACCATTCAAAGCTGACCTCACACCCATTGTTCTTATAAACAAAACTGTATTTTCAGTTTCTTGCTCTCTCAAACAAAATACACTCTTCAGTGTGTTCAATACTTAAAACAAAGTGGATTCAACAGAACATACCGCATTAGTGGAAGTGATCTTGGCTGTTAACAAAATCGCCTAAAAGCCATTAAAACCCGCCCCTAAGTAGATAACCAGCTAGGATTGGTCCGACCATGACCATGCTAGCTTGTATGTTGCAGGAGGAGGTTAAGACTCATGGAGGAGCAAATAAAACATGAGCTTCAGATCTGTGTGACTCTAAGGCTAGCATATGTGTAAATAATGAATAGAATCATGGCTGAGTTCACTGTCACAGCTTACTGAGACACGTGAATTAAATACATTCATGGTTAATGTTGTTAGAAATGTATGTACTTTTCCAACTAGGAGAACTCAAAATTAGGGGGTGGCTATGGCTCAGTGAGAGTCAGTCATCTCTAAACCAGAAGGTCGGGGGCTCCATCCTTGCAGCCAAATGTCTGATGTGTCCTTGGGCACGACACTTAACCGCTCCCACTGATATGAATGTGTATGATTGGGATATTTAATTCTGATGGACACTTTACAAAGCAGACTCTACCATCAGTGTGTAAATGGGTGTGAATGGATAGGTGTAACATGCGGTGTAAAAGCGCTTTGAGGTGTTAGAAGACTAGAAAAGCGCTGTACATGTGGATGCAGGAGCTGGGGATCGAACCCCCAACTTCCGGTTGAGAGAAGCATCTACAGTTCTGTAATTGCTTCTATAATGAATAAATTACAGAACTTGTGGTGATACTGGAAGACATTATTTGAATAACAGGAATAAAGCAGAGGCAACAACAACAGAAATCTGTTGTCTGAAGATTCTTTGAGAATCCCACAGTTGACTTAGACCACATTATCCTTTTAGTTGAAACGGTCTGTGTCAAGTTTTTACAAATCAGCTGTCAGAAGTGCTTGTTTGTTGACTCTAACGTTGAGCTGACGGCATGAAGACAACCTAATGCTTGTATTACTCATGTTTGTGTATGAGAAACTTGTTCTGACAGAGAGAAGACTGTTGCTTGATGGTGGTCACTGAAGCATAAAAGAGGAGCAAAAATCCTAATGGGTTTACAGCATCCAGCCAAGTGCTCTCCTGTCGTGTTTTTTTTTCATCACGAGTTCTGAGGGGAACTTAAAAGGCTTGTTCCCTTTTTTAAAGAAAAATTCTGTAGTTGGAAACAATGTTGAAGCAGAGTTCTGGCACAGCCTCAACAACTACCAAGAGGCGTGGAGAATGAAAGGCTTGAAGAGGTCAAAAAGGTGACACTAACACTTGTAGTTTAAACACCAGCTTTTTTAGACAGACATGTTTCGGCTTGTGGCCTTTATCAGGGTCATGCCAACAATGTTGCCAGATAATAACTTCTTAGTTTCTGTTTCCCACATGGGTGCCAGGGAAGACCATGGCACTAGCATGGACTGAATCAAATGTATGTAGAGGAGAAAGAAGTTGAGCTGTTTGCAGACATAAAGAGCTGTAACGTGCCTCCTATCGTCTGCTCTCATACTTTAATTCATATTTTATCAATGGGCTAAAAAGAACTGAACAGGACAGTAACTCTTCACTGACATCATAGTGTTGTACAAAAACAGTGATTACACTGTGTTGCACCATATACTGAGGCTCACTGTGTAACCGTCTGACTGACTGGACGGCACATCTTCATCAGAGCTCCAACCAGGAACCAAAACTCGTGTTGCATAAATAAGTGATACAACATCGAAGGAAGTGAAGGTCATTAGTGCTTGGCACACAGACACACTGATATCCTGAAGGAGTGTGAAACATCAGTATTTCACAATATTAATTTGGTCAAAAGGACAGTGAAAATACCTGAAATTCAGAGATCTTTTGCTTTAAAATGGGCTTTCCAAAACATGTCTGTGTCTGAATATGAAAAATGCAGTATGGTAGCTTCACATGTATAGTATCTTATTTTTTAACAGTTGTGAGAGGTGGGGATTTCACAGATCTTGAAGATACTTCCCAGTGAGGCTCTTTCAACTTTCCTGTTACAGATTTTGACCCAAGACCCATTCCCAAGTGAGGATACATATTTAATTTCAAACTATTTTTTTTTTAACCAGCCTTAAATAAGCCTCCGTAGCAGCTCATCTTTAACTCCCCAGCAAAGAGGACGGTAATAATAGTGCTGCACAGATGTGACTCACTGCTCATGACAGAGAGGAGGGATCAGAGTAAGACTGTCCTTCCAGAGAAGACACCCACAAACTGAAACAGTATACTTATGTTCTGTTAGTCATGTCTCTGCTGAAAACCACCAAGTCCTCAATAAATGCACATTTAGTTATCTGCTGAAGCAGCAAGAAATGTATACTGACTACTGTCCCATTTGGGAAAGCAAATGTTTTCTCTTTGATTTTGATTTTGTATCTTTCAAGATTTCACAACAGGAATAATGAGTTGTTCTGTGTAAAGACAAGACATGTCAACAATGTCGAGTAAATCCCCTGGTAAAGATTATTTTTGTAGCAGCATAGAGGTGTGACCTTTATTCAGGGAATATCAGAGGAGATTTAAGGACTTTTCTAAATGAGTCGGCTTTGCTCAGGGTCAAGGAGGGCAGATGAGAAGACACAAGGCAAATCTATAAGACACTGTGTGTATGAGTTTGTGAATACACAAAAAAATATTTGTTTATTGTTCTGATGTTTATGTACAATGTTCTTTTTTGTACTAGTTTTTGCCTTTGTGTACGTGTTTCAGAAGTGAAAGGAAACTCGCAGTGGGAAAAATATAGTGACATCTTCAGTGACATTTAAGACTCCATAAGCAAACAGCTCCCATGAGTCTTAGGGAATGCCTTGGCGTTTGTTAGTTGAGATAAATAGCTGGTGTCCTCTTATATTACTGTTATTCCAATAAGATATTGTCTAAGAAAAGGGCAAACCAATAATAATATGTATTAAATCAAACTCCAAATGGAGAAACACTATAGAAAACAATATTGCATTCTTCTTTGTTGAAGTTGAGGAGCATTCCATGATCCTAATGCTCTACATAGATTAGATGTTTTCATGCTTGTCATAGAGCAGAGGCTTCTCCTTACACGTTTAAGTTAAGTGCTTCAAGTTATTCATCACTTATTTGACAAGTCTGTCTATTGCACTCCAGATTTTGCTTCATTATCCCTTTGAATTTTCCATCTCAGCCACAGGTGTTCAAAGCAAATTATAGATTGTTTTTGAATGTCGGGATTCTGAAGTTCTGTTGATAATAAAAAATAACGATATTATGATAAAGAAAAGTTGGAGGAGAAGATGTGAGAGAGAGAGATGGAATAATACGTCATAATTAATGCTTAAACCCATTGGTTGGCAGGGTTTGGTATTTAGCCAATAGTTTGAGAGCAGAGATATTTATATAGATATACTGTGAAATTTAATTCATACTGATGTTTAACTTCTTTGCTCTATTTTCATAGTTTATCCTCAGTGCTGGTATGTGTGTGGAGAGTGAATTAAGAAAAAGCCTGCAGGCCTTAATAGGATTTTCGCAGTGAGTTAGAAAATATTGTATTCTGTTGCCACAGTAAGGGAAAATAAATGTGTTTTCTTTGTGATACCTTTCAGTTGCAATCCAGCAGATTCCTGCAGTCTTTGAAGTTCTTACTTACAATTTCATAAAGCTTACAAATATGACAGACCACTCTCAGTCCTCATCTTCTGTGTCGTGAAGATGACCAGCAACCTGATTTCCATTAGTAGTCCCATTTATAATTTTTGCAATTTATTTTCCTCGCTCTTCCTTTTCAAACAGTATGGGAAGGGAGAAAGAGTGCCTCAGAAAGAGGACAAGACTTGTTACGACCAAGACTCATCAAGATGTTAGGTGTATCGACATCAGCCCACTCACATAACAGTTGATATCATGTCTGTTTGATGTATAGTATGGACTCTATTTTTCTCTGTATGATGGTGGCCGCTTAATTGGTCTTGCAAAAACAAAGGAAAAATATGCCTGTGTGATGGACAGTAGAGAGGGATGCTGGGGCAGAGAATTGTCAAATACAAAGCTCTGTTCAAGGTGAATTTATACTGTGACCTAAAAAAGGCAAGATTTAAGATAGTCTTAGTCAGAACATTACGCTGTCCACTCAGATCAAATAAATAAACAATATCAAATGTGTCAGCAGTTTTAAATGTTGACATATTTATATTGACATTGTCAATAGTAGTCTTGTCTATATTTGATTTTAGAGAAGAGTCATGTGTTTCTTTTGTGAGTAATTGTCAATCAACCTATTTCTGTTGTTTGGGTATAAGGCCATGATGCATTTGAGAGAATTTAAAGTGTGGAGATATAACAGACTGCTTGAATGTTGTTTGCAGCTTTCGGTTGAGAGCACTCAACAACAACAAAACACTATTAGCTTTAACATCTGAGGCCTTATTGTCCCAACTGTTAACTTTTGTTGTCTGCTACAAAGATTGCGGACACTAGCTAGCTGTCCTGAGCAGACAGTCCCAATATCAAAGCATCTGAAAAGAAGTGTTCTAATGTATTCTTGTTTCACTATACTGTTATTATGAGATATGGATGTTTGTTGATTTTGTATCAAGCAGATGTCGAACAATAAATTGGCGCATTCATTCACCTATTGCCAGCCGAGTGGTAACCACAACCACGAGGTAAAAGCAGGTGTAAACTTAGACTTTCTTTATTGTCATTCAAACTTGTACTTTACAGTGCAGGTAAGAACAAAATTTCGTTGCATTTGGCTCGTTGTAGTGCAGGATAAAAACAGCAGCATGTATTTACATATAAAAAATAAAAATAAGGTGCAGATATAAATAGATATAAAAAGAAAAACTATGAGTAAAATTACTATACAGATAAATATATTGCACGTTATATTGTATTTTACAGTCCAGTGAGGTAGTCCTGTGTGGGGGTTTGAGGGGGAATGGAGGGATTATTTTTTCGTGTTCAAAAGTCTTATGGCCTGTGGGAAGAAGCTGTTACAGAACCTGGAAGTTCTGCTTCGGAGGCTGCGGAACCTCTTTCCAGAGTCCAGCAGCGAAAACAGTCCTTGGTGGGGGTGGGAGGTGTCTCTGCTGATTTTCTGAGCCCTGGTCAGACAGCGGATCTTTGCGATCTCCTGGATGGGAGGAAGTGGAGTCTTGATGATCTTTTCCGCCGTCCTCACCACTCTCTGCAGGGACTTCCAGTCGGAGGCACTGCAGGCTCCGGACCAGACAGAGATGCAGTTTGTTATGATGCTCTCTATAGTGCATCTGTAGAAGGTGGTGAGAATAGGAGGAGGGAGGTGTGCTCTCTTCATCCGACGCAGAAAGTGCATGCGCTGCTGCGCTTTTTTCACAAGAGCGCCGGTGTGAAGGGACCAGGTCAGAGTGTCTGTTATCTGCACCCCCAGGAACTTTGTGCTGCTAACTCTCTCCACTGCTGTGCCGTTGATGAGGAGTGGTGTGTGGCTGGGCCGGCGCCTCCTGAAGTCGACGATGATCTCTTTGGTTTTATCGACGTTCAGGGTCAGGTTGTTGGTTCTGCACCAGTCAACCAGATGTTTCACCTCCTCTCTGTAGTCCATGTCGTTGTTGTCACGGATGAGGCCCACTACTGTTGTGTCGTCTGCAAACTTCACAATGTGGTTAGTAGTGGACCTGGCGCAGCAGTCATGGGTCATCAGGGTGAACAGCAGCAGTCCCCAAAATTCCCTGCTTAGTCTTTTCCTGCATGTTCACTGTCCTTGACCTAGATGAAAAAAATCAAAGGGTCAAGAAAAGAAGTCAATTAAAGGATAGGAAAAGACAATGATAAGGGAATCAGACTCACACTATAGGGAGATGTTACAGATGTCAAGGTCTGCTTCATAAAACTAAAATATACTGCAGATAGACTACAAAGAGCCCATCTGCCATTCTTACCGTGTTGTCTAATTCAGCCAAAAGAATACACAAACCTTGGTAATAAATGATGACCTTAATCAGAATATTGCAGGTTATGAAACAAAAGGCACCTCAAGGCGAGGCAGCATTTAGCTGCTGTGACACCCTGAGAGCCCTTGTAAATTTTCACATTTCTAAAGTTATTAAGTTATTAAAATCATATTAATGATTTTATGAATCATCGTGTTTAATTCTATCGTATCTCATGTCCTCTTGTTTCTAAACTGTTGAAGATATTATAGTCTACTTTAGTTTTGTCATACTCTCAGCTTGCATGTTATGTGTGAAGCATTTTCAACTGCAAATACACCCACCTCACCATCACAGATAAATATTTTCTCTATCAATCCCCTTTTATCTTAGTTGTGACAGGAAAAAACAATGATCACATTTTTATCTAGAAGTACTGGCGATGTTGATTATCAGGGGTAGGTTGATTATTTCATTAAGTGGAATGGGACACTCAAAATGTCAGGGCAATCAGAATTGATATCAACCTTTCCACAAACAATCCTGTAGATGTAACATAAATCTGTTCAGTGGTGCAACCGACGACTCCAGCAGAGGGAAACAAAAATTGTCTCCCTCCGATTTTTTGGGTAGTCTCATTTCCTGACAGCCGGACTGATCTGGAGGGAGATTTATCTAATCAATCACTGCTGAATGAGCCAGATAATATCATCAAGGTATGACCGCTACTATATCTAATTCCTATTTTATGCAGAAAATTAGAATCACATACATTGCTGTTGATCGGAGGCAGATGTGACGTAGTGTGCGCAGCTGAAAGCACCATCATCCTCAGTAGCAGGGAAACACAGGTGGAGCTCATTTAGTTAATGAGGCGTTGGTTCCAGTGATGAGGGTCATCATTAACACCTGTGTTTTTATGGAAAATGTTCCAGGTCACAAATCATTCATTCCAATAGATTTAAATTGTACATAAATTAAGACCAGTGGTAGAGAAGCACTCTTTGGTTGCGGCCCAACTTTGTTTGGTTAGAATTTCCTAAAACATTTTGACATAAAAATGAGCCTTAACAGTTGTAGCAACAGTAACCTTTCTGGCTTATTAAACTTATGCAAACTGATATTCAGTTCAAAGGAACTGTTCATAGGAAGCCCTATGGCGACTGCTGTGGTGGATACAAACATCACACACACACACACACACCTTGCAACTGAAATTAAAGTTTAATTAAGCACTGAGTCTAAACATTTACTGTGTTCAGCAGGTCTGTGGTGAGGTCTAGAGAACATTCAGAGTGTTGCCGCCTCACCTCAGAACACCTGCTGTTTGAAGAGGTACTTGGCATTTGTCTGTTTTTAGACTTGTAGAAACTTGGCAGCTTCATTGTGGCAGCAGCTTGCTCTCTCCATCTCTGTCGACATGTTTTAAAGAGCAGTTAGCTTACACCACCATCATCTGCTGCTGAAGGTTTTGAAAATCCACCATCTGGTCGTGTATTTACATGGTGGCTTTGCTGTTTCAATGTGTGGAAGCTGTAATAATAATAATAATAATAATAACTTTATTTATATAGCACCTTTTAAAAACACAGGTTTACAAAGTGCTTTGACAAACAGCAAGAACAAAGCAAACTAAACCAAACACAGAAAAACATTAACAACAGTAAGAATATAACAGATGCAAAATACCAAAAATAATTAAATACAATTCAACAGAAAAGAACCCAAAGTGCACGATACACAACCAGACATATATAACCCGACCATCACAAGAACCATCATAAGAACCATCATAAGAACCCAGGAAACACAAGAATCCAACAACACGAGCTGAGACCAAGAGGACCAAAGATTTAGAAAGATGTAAGAAACTAAGAGATAAAAGCAAATAAAAAGCAATAAGAAGGTAAGAGCAGTAAAAGAAATAAAAACAAGTCGTTAAAGGATCAAAAAACCCAAAACTATAATATTAATAAAAATAAAAATTAACTGTAAATACGAAACATAAATAGACAAAGTAAGTAAGATAAGAAATTATCAAGTTAAAGACCATAAGACCATAAATAAAAGACAGTAAGAAGTAGAAGAAGATAAAAATAGTAAAACCAGTAAGAGAAGACATTAAGAAGACGACATCACATAAAAGCAAGTCTTGAAAAGTATGTTTTAAGAAGGGATTTAAAAGAATTGAGGGAATCTGCAAGTCTTACCTCCTCAGGGAGGTCGTTCCAAAGTCGAGGGGCCCTGACTGAAAAGGCCCGGTCACCTTTAGTTTTAAGTCTCGACTTTGGAACGACCAGGAGGCTCCCACCTGAGGATCTAAGACTGCGGGCTGGCTCATATGGTGTCAGTAACTCTGTTATATAGCTTGGAGCCAGTCCTGTCCGTGCTTTAAAAGTAATGAGTAAAATCTTAAAATCGATTCTAAAACGTACAGGAAGCCAGTGTAATGAAGCTAAAATTGGAGTGATGTGATGTCATCTGTTACAACCAGTAAGAAGCCTAGCTGCTGCATTTTGGACCAGCTGGAGGCGAGACAGTGACTTATTTGTGATTCCGGAAAAGAGGGAGTTACAGTAGTCAAGTCGGGAGAAGATGAGGGCGTGGATGATCTTTTCAAGGTCTCGTTGGGTTAGGATTGTTTTAATTTTGGAGATGATGCGTAGATGGAAGAAGCTTGATCGGACAACTGTTTTGATATGGGATTCAAAGGTGAGATTGCAATCGAATGTTATTCCTAGATTTCTGGCGGTGGGTTGGACATTGGTGAATAAGGGACCGAGGCTGCTCTTTGAGATATGAGTGGTGTTTGGCGGGTTGAATACTATGATTTCAGATTTAGAATTGTTCAGTTGGAGAAAGTTTTGTGCCATCCAGCAGTTGATATCGTTTAGGCAGTTTCTGACAGCAGCTAGGCTCCTAGGGCCCTCAGGTCTCAAAGGAAGGTATATCTGTGTGTCGTCTGCGTAGCAGTGAAAGGAGACATTGTGGCGTTCAATTATTTGGCCAAGAGGCAGCATATAAATGGAGAATAAAATGGGACCTAAAACCGAACCTTGCAGTACACCACAGGTAATGTTAGAGGTAGAGGAGGAGTAGTTACCGATGGTGACCGCGAAGGTTCTTTCTAAAAGATAAGAGTAAAACCAGCTAAGCGCAGTATCCTTTAAACCAACCCAGTGTCTGAGACGATCAGTTAAAATTGTGTGATCAACAGTATCAAAAGCTGCGCTAAGATCTAAAAGAATTAAAATTGTGCCCTCCCCTCTATCTGTTGCTAAAAGAAGGTCATTGGTTACCTTGAGGAGGGCAGTCTCTGTGCTGTGACAAGCTCTAAAACCGGATTGGAATTTCACTGTACATTCAGTGCATTTCATTAGCCCCTGGTGCAGTGTGCATCAAGGTAGAGCTCTGTATTCAAATAGTCTAGATCACATTTATTGATCTTACTTCCAGTTGATTACTGGCATAGCCGTCAACTCCACCTCCATAAATTCAGGCATTCATAAAATATACAATAGTTTGACCACATTCATATCACAGCACTGACCTAAGGCTTTGCATTGGTGTGCTGTACTGCAAAAGTACAAACCATAATCATCAGCATTATGTTGCAATAAAGTTTATATAGTACTGTAAATCTGATCAAAACCTTTTAAACTGTGTGAGAAATACTCTCTTAACAGCTTTTACTCTTTAACATGTGGATGGATCACAGGAATGCCACTAAGGATCTATAAAGGCAAATAAAAAGGCACAACAATGACACAGTCAAACAGTGTTGTGAGAAGAAACAAAGGGTAGGAAAGGGGCAGTAATATCTAATATGTGATGTGCTGTGTAAAGGCAGGGATTGCATTGCATCAATTACAGAGGTACTGAGGAACATGTGTTTTAGATTAAAGGTATGCAAATAATCTTCTAACATGATTATATTGATGCTTTATGCTCATTATAAACCCTTTTAAATCTTAGCGCCCTAGTTGTAGTTTTTTAATCAAGAGTCTTTTCACAGGAAAGTCCTCCGACAAAGTTTTGTTATGGTTATACGTATATATTATGTAGAATTTTGTTGAAAAAGTTAAAATTGAAAAATCTCAGTGATTCTGCTTCACAAATTTTTTATTGCCCTTCCTCTCTGCCTGGTTGCCATGGTTACATCCCCTCTGAATGATACTTTTATTACATGTTTGAAACTCTTCATTCAGCAAAAGCCCCAGGCACCAACATGCTTTCTCTGATCTTTTTTTTTTTTTTTTAACCATCATATTCTAATATACAAAAGGTAACACAGAGTAGGCAACACATGTGGGTGATTTACTGATCAGAATTGGGCCTCTGTCAAGCATTACTCAAAATGATGTCATGCATTATGAACACATACAAAGAAACACTTTTCTTAGAAGATTTATACATTCAATTTAATAGAGAGATAAAAAGTTGAATCTTGTAAAAAAAAAAAAAAAAAAAGGGAACAATAATCTTAAAGCTTATACAACTCGGGTACGTTATGTTTATGTTTAAAATGTCTTGCCACCACAGGCCATCTCCATCTCATATTATGTCTTCTCTAGATATTATTCAGGTTACTGAACAATTGTCTCAATTATTAATGCCATAAATCACCCTAAATTGGCATGTGAGGCTAAGATGAAATATTTGAAATGTTTTCATTTCTTACACATTTTTTTAACTGCAACAAAACAAGTCAAAACAATCAGGTGTAATGTTCTAAACTGCTGTAACAGATTGTATTGTCATCATCAGCAAACGTTTAGGTAATGATATGAAAGATGGAAGTCGCTTTCAGCCAATAGATTGGTTATAGTTATATGAGCTTGATTTACACAGCCTCATACCCTTGATTTTGCTTTTTTTACCTTTGCTTTTACATGATGTTGCGTTTCTTTGTCTTCTGCTTATTTTCTTTACATATGTCATCATGATACCAGTGTAACACTTAATTTGCCATGAAGCTCATTGGTGGGCCATAGAGCCCATATGTCTGATGTATTGTTAATTCATTTGGGTAACAGTATAGCAACATGCGTGCTCTTGTGTAACAACTCATCAATCCTGTAAATTGCTAATTGATCTCCAACATCACCAGATGCAGATCAGATGAGATTGATCCACACAAGAAGCATGGCTTTCTACTTAAATGGGCAGGTTAAAGGGGAAGTAATGAAGTTGCAGTCTGATAGAGCGTTTCCCTGAATAAATCAGTAAGCTTTATGAACACAGTGATTTCCTGTGTCACTGTGTGTACACAAGAGGGATACAAACAATTGACCTTTTAATGGATCAGTCAGAAGCAATTATTTTACTTTATGTCCTGATGTTTCAAGAAAACCCAACCTTCATGGTCGCCTGTATTGTAGATAAAACATGAGATGGAAGAGTCTCTACATGGACATTATGTCCTAAACCATTTCAGTGTGAATAATCAAGAACAACAGATTTGGATGGAAGAAAATCAGTGAACAAGATAATGTTATAGTGACAGTTTGTCTTTTTTATAACAGTGAATGGAATAAGGGATGTCAAACCAACATTTTTTAAAATCCTGATTAATCACACATTTTCAATAGTTAATCATGATTAATTATATTTTTAATTACATATTTAAAATTAGGTTTTTGCAATTTTTAGGCTTTTATTTTAAACTTTAAGCTTCGATTCTGTTAGATCGAAAGTTACGACATAATCTTAAACCCAGAAAAATGACTCAGATTAAAAACTAAAGGAAAACAGCTGAAATGAACAGTATAAGAGTGACTACAGGCCAGGCAGACACTGTGGAGGCTTTATGTGCCTAAAGGGACAAAATGGCTTGCGATTAATCGCGATAAAAAGACAATGCATTCATTTCAGACCTTGATTAATCAAGATTATCTAGTTATTGCTGACAGCCCTAATTTGAATATAATTTGCTTTGTTGAAATAGTCAAGAGACGACCAGTTTATTAAACCTGTAAGATCAATGTGAAACTATGTGGCTTTGCCAAATTTAATTCTCATAATCGGCCAAGTAAACAGCAAAAATAAGAAAAAGTGCGTTTTAATTTTTAAATGTTGTAAAAGGGACGTGGTGGTAGTTTGGACTTTGTCAGTTGGCTTTAGCTAGGCTAGCTGTTTACTCATTGTTTTTCATCATCGTCTAAAGCTCATGTAAATCAAGCTCTGTGGTTAAGGCTTCTATACAGCCTTATTTGTATGCAAGACTTTGTATGATTCAATTTGAGCATTTCAGAAAAAGAACAGGAAATTGTATCAGAAAAAGCACAGGCACATCTGCCTTTGCTGCCATATTTTCAATACAGGTAAACAAGCCCAAACCTTCCCTTACAATCCGGTTTGCAGGATGCAGAATATACAGAATGCAGGATGATTTGACGAGGTCCCTGTAGCACTGCAGTAACTGCCCAACACTCCTGACTTCTCATCTGTTTTCTGAGTGCATAGAGTAGAAGCTGACATGACAGTACACAGTAACAGGGAGAAGAGAGAGTGAGCAGAATGACTGCCAGGCAAAGACCACCTGCTATGGATGGATAGCCCATTGTTAATGGATGGATAACCACCTTGCATCGGAGAGTTTTATGTTTATCTTATATGTTTTATGTTTGATTTCCCATCAGAATGTGGGAAGCTTCTGCGTCTTTTCATAAAAGTGGATCTGCCAAATCTTGGCAGGAAAGGAATGGGTATTAATTAGAATTTCCATTTACTTAATTTGCAATGTATTGTATGCATTTACAGTACATCACAAAGACGTAAACCTGCATGTTACAGTGTACAGAAGTATGCATCTTCTCATGTCAATATGCATGTCACTATTTACACGTCTCACAAGAGAGACTGTTGAGAGAAAAAGTTAGCAAAAGAATAAACATTGCCGCTTTTGATATGAGGAGGGGGGAGATAAATGATGATAAAGGAGTCAAGTTGCTTCTGCAGAAGATTGATCTGAATGTCAACATGCATGTCAAGAGTTGTTATCGGTGATCAATATGCATTCACTTGATTAGTGTAATTAATAAGGTCTGTTGCAAGGCTGAGTGCATATTGATTTTGTTGTAAATGACCCATGTGATTGGTGTATGTGCTGTATGATACCTGGCGACAACCTGGCGACCACATATAACAAAGTGAGCCCTCAGCTCTACTCCCAGACGTTTGTGTACTCAGGTGTATTATTGAGCTCTCAAAGACCCATTGTGTAAATGATGGGAGAAATAACACAGTTATCAAATTATACATTACCAAATAGTATTTAAGATAAACAAAAAGTGTTAAAGCAAAATTAAAATAAATAATGCAAGCCAAGGTGAACTTTGATTGGATTTGCAGTAATTACTTAAGTTAGTTTTTTATATTCAAAATATAGTATTTTAAGTGCTATTATTAAGGCTAAGATTGATTTTATTTATTTACAATTTTGATAATTAACTGAGGTGTTATTATCATCAAATATAAGCAATGCTTATTTTTTTAATCTACTACTACTAAATACCACACATTAAGCATTATTCAGTCCCTTGTACCACATGTGTCACTGCCTGATTTATGGTGTGTAGAAAAATACAAAAAGGAACCTGCACCAGAAGTCCATAATAAAATGTAAAATACCACTCTGCTACCTGCTGTCTGAGCCGAGGATTTAGATAATAACTAGATCCAACCTGTGGAAGGTCACACCTCGGCCATGACTCCGTTCATGACTGTGACTTGCCAAGAGGAACTATCAAAAAAAAGAAAAGGAAAGGGACTTCATGATATGATAACATTCTAATACTTATCAATAACACAACTTGTTGTTGTAATTGCAAAAGTGCATTTTTCAATATAACAGGGTCAAACACCTAAAGTCGGCTTAAAGGTCTTGTAAAATGTATCGTCTTGTTGCTAAATCTTTGGTCAGATAGTTCCTAGTTTAACTAAAAGAAAGGTAAACTAATGTATTTGAGCAAACTTCTTTTTTGAACAAAGTAAGGAATTTGTAAAAAGACTGCTTATTTTCATCAAAGAATGTTTATTGGATGGAACACATATGGATCATATTTGCAATCATATCATTTGACATTATCGATACATTTCAAATAATGTCCAACCCTAGCTTATGCCTAATCTTACAGGACTGACTGGCGACTCATTTAAGTGATGCTATAAAGCTTCAGGACCACACCTCAA
The DNA here is from genome assembly GCF_963930695.1 of Labrus bergylta. Taxonomy (NCBI): domain Eukaryota; kingdom Metazoa; phylum Chordata; class Actinopteri; order Labriformes; family Labridae; genus Labrus; species Labrus bergylta. Next base: position 11,633,757 of record NC_089199.1, on the reverse strand, counting down.
CCGCACCTTTCTGGCAATCCCATAAATTCAACCCAAACCCTCCTCCTCCCCTTTAGTTGCAACAACCCTTTTTCTTTCTTTTCTTCTTTCTGTATTGGGCCTACACTGGGAAATAGAGACGGGGCCGATCTGATCCAATATCAGTAGGGGGTCTGATAGTGACGTAATTTACGTATTGGATATCTGACTGACCTGAACTAAGTAAATGGTTGGGCACATTAAACATGTTTTTTGATCTGTGACAGTCTCACTCTGAAGACATTCAGACTGAACTGTAAGCAGTGCCCACAAATTGTCTCCATGACGATGTTCAGACAAGAGATGGAACAGCTCCCTCTATATGTTAAAAAGTTCCGTTCTTACACTTCAGTTTAAAAGATTTAATTTGAAAACCTTACAGTTGTTGCTGCTTCCTGTTTGTATATGAAGCGAAAAAAAAAGTGGATCGTGCATCTCTACTGAGAAGCTTCCCCAAATGGACCACAACTAAACCTTCTGCATCACCTGATTCAGAATCGTCATTCCAATATCATTAATAAGTAATTGTCAGATTGCATTTCGTTGATGGTGTGGTCCTTGCTAATTCATGTTTAATCATATTCCTGCTCCATTTCTGCAGAGTCTTTTACACAGTCTCCCTGCTTTTTATACTATTAACAGAAATGTGTGTGATTTAGCCCAAAGGGACTCTCTTAAAACATGATCAAATCTTACGACAGTTTTAGGGCTGGTTAGGAATCAGTAGCAGATATAAAACTGAAGTGATTAAGGTACATCAGTGCAGTACAAGCTGAAGGTGTGAAATAAAATAAAAAGATTAAACCTGGCTAAGAATTTTTTTTTTTTTTTTTTATAAATTCACAAGTAAAGAATTAGGATAGTGCTAGATTCACAACCCTTGTATTATCAAAGTAAAAAAAAAAGCCTTGAAATGTATCTAATGTTATGCAGAAAGACATCTGTGATGAGACTAGTAAAGTTCTATCTCAGAGTTTGTATCCCTGATATACTGTATAACAACTTTTTCAGAGAGCTTAGATCATCGGTAGGGCTTCTCTGAATGAAATTCAGATTGTTTAGATTTAGACATTTAGATTGTTTTTTTTTTGCACAGCCAAGCGGGACATGCAGAAAGAAATGGATTCTAAATAGAATGACGTCTTGTGGCTCAACAAGTGTAATGTTAACTTAGAAGGATGAGAGGTCATTTGTAACCCAGAAGGTAGTTGGACGGGGATTAAGCAACAGAGAACAGTTCTGCTGACGCCAAAACAGCGCTTAAGTAAGCATTCATTTAAAACAGGATGGTTGATGATTGTGTGTTAGAATTAAAGGGCCCTTTGCTTCTGTTATTAAGAGATGCGTGACTTAGTTATACTCCTAATATACGCTCAGTGCTCTCTCCCATTTAGGAGATTGATTGCACTGCAAATGTTTGTCTGGTGTTCTCTGGGTGCTTTTGTTGATTTCTTTGCATCAACAAGCTTTTCATTGTCTTCTGTTGTTTCTTCCAGATCCCTTTCCCCCCTGACTGCACTAGACACGAGTCTTGAAAGATCTACACCTGCTTCTGCTTTGCTTTTATTGGTACACGTTGTAGCTGCAGAAGGGAATCAGATGATTTAAGCTGTCCTATAAAAAGGATTTTATAGGTTTGCTAACAATCTGCTCTCTTTTTATCTGTCTGTCGCATAATGTTCTGCTTCATTTGCTTCATTGATTTTTCTTTTTTTAAACAGTGGCTTCAAGATGCCTGTGAGCAATTTTGAGTATAGATCTATGGGGTATATATTAAGCATTCAAGTCACATCAGTGTGTTGTCTGCAACACACAGAACACAGGATTAAGCTCTGTTAGCATTGGCTGTGCAGTCAGAGTGCAGAAAGCATCCTACTCTGCAGAGGAAAGCACAAGAGCTCCATGGCTCCCTGTGAGACACATGACCTACTTTTCCACTCCCGGCAATAACGTACTGTACTGTATCTAGCCATGTAAAATACCTCCATGGCTTTCCACTCTGCATTAAAACAGGGTTGGGGGCTGCAATTATAACCTGCATGCAGTGAATGAGTCAGCTAATTTAGATATTGTGCCTGTAAGTCTGAGGATGCGAAACAATTCAAAGACTGACACTATCATCAGGTCAATAAAGGGAGGATGGAGAAAGGCTTGATTTCAGGCTCTGTTCAAAAAAAAGGGAGGCAGTTAATAACAACCTGCTGACAGAGGGAAATGTACTAGAAGAAACAAACGACTCTACTTGAGCATCTCAGATTAATTTACCCTCTCTGTCAAAACATGCACCGAGGCAGAACCGGATCAAGGTAGGAAATGGTTCCATCTTCAGGAAAAAAAAATTTTTTTTCAGCTCAATTAGCAACAACCTAAGAGAAGTAAAGTTTGTCCTTCATTACATTTTTTTTTTTTATGGGGTAATGAAGATTACAGCAACACATGGCTTGCAGAATTCAGTCTTGAATTCAGTGTTGCAAAACATTACTTGTTATTATTGCTCTGTTTTGGTCACCACCACAGTTGAAGAAAATATCCAGCTCCATTAAGCAGCACTGCTTTTTCTTATGTAATTGCTAATTTTTTTTTCCTTCTGTTGGCTGCTGGGGAGCTTGTGTTTTTTGTGTGTGTTTTTGTATTGTTAATCAAAACAGTCCTGCTAGAATACTGATAATGGGAATAGCGCTGACTAGTTTGTAAGACTGTTAAAATGGTTAAATACTCCATTTATTTTCAGATAATAATTCTTGATATAGCAACAGATATCTAAGAGGGAAATAAAAGTGTAAATATCGCTTCTCTCTAAAAATGTGAGCATTGAGCAGCCACTAGTAGCCTCTTGACAAAATCAATGCTGTGAGTTGGGAAATTTGCTGAGATGCTGGTGGAAGGCAGCCAATTAAAGCATCAATACTGAGTTTGATCTACAGAGATACAATTAGAGTTATTATTGGCCTGCCTTGTTTATGACTGAGTTTAGGATTGATGGTTGTGGAGATAACCAACGCATATATTAAGTGTAAATACTAACATCAAGAAACATTCAAGGTAGTCATGTTGATAGAAAATGATCAAATCCTGAAATATTAATCTTTATTCCTTAATATTATGTGTCCCTTATATTAATCTGTATTCCTTAATTTTACTTGTCTCTTTTTTAAATATGTTTTAGATCCAATACACAGTTATATACTCAAATTTTTCCACATTAAGATTGTGTTACGTTCTACAGCTGTTTGTCCAGATTACCTTCATGATGGGTCAGAGAAAAAAAGCGTATAAACATATCAACTCGTAAAATGAATGTCACGTATGCTTGTGTCAGCCATCCCCCTCAGTAAACTGCAACAGGCTTGTAAATAGCATCATTGTTGTGCTCAGTGTCATCTACACCCAGAGGAGGTTAACCTTTAAATGGCTGTAGAAGCTAGTTGGATGTGTGCAGTCGTGACACTAGCGGGTGGGGGCATCGAGCCAGGATTAGAGCGAAGGAGGAATCGTGTCACAGCCAGGCCAGTGAGTCATTCTCCTGTGGCAGTCAATTCAACAATAGATAGAGCCTGTGATGCTGCCATATGCTGAGTGTGTTACAAGTTTTCAAATGCTGCTGAAGTGGGCTGTGTGGCACAGTAGATGTTTGTGATTATAGGGCTCCGAAAGATGTTGTTATATTGATGACGTCAGTAGAAGATTAAGCTGTGTGTGTGTGTGTGTGTGTGTGTGTGTGTGTGTGTGTGTGTGTGTGTGTGTGTGTGTGTGTGTGTGTGTGTGTGTGTGTGTGTGTGTGTGTGTAACTGTAAAAAGCCTCCACTCCATAGTTTCTCCTCTTCAGCGGAGTAAGTAGGCTGCAAAATTGTATTTTTTCTTTGAATGAATGTAACTCAGTAGGTCAGTTTGTTTGGACTGAACCATAAACACTGTAAAAGAAACAAGCAACAAGCTAACTAAACTTAATTTTTCAAAGAAATTTGATGTCACTCATTCCAATGAATAAGCTTGAACTCAAAAATGAATAATTGTGATACTTACCCATTAGTTTGGAGAAGTACTTAGTAGTAATTATGGTGTGTTCCATTTGATCTTGGCAGTCGGAAATTCGAAGTTGCCGGTCTGATACGTCATCAGGAACGCTACCCTGAAGTTGGAATTCCTACATAGAAACTCATAGTACCTTCATTAGCCCGAGTTAAAACACAACATGGCTGCTATGGTGGCATATTTTATCTGTTATGTCATGTTATTTTCGTGCGCAAACTATCACAATGTGTTGTTCTCGCCTATTAGCTAACAAAAAAAAGGTACCACTGGGGTTGCTTACCATGTTGCTTGTCCTACTTAATAATTTTAACCAAGTTGAGTTTATTTAATTTTTCTAAATTGTCAACCCTGACAACCTGCTACAGAGCGACCATTTTTTCCCAGTTCAGTTGAGGTGTTGAGGGGGCAAAAGAGAGAGGAGACAATATGAGTGAGAAACCACTTGAAGGGTTTCTTCCACTGCTTACTGGAAAATATGTTTATTTTTGGCGGGAAACCTGCATTTTATGATTGCTGCTGCAACATTCACCATATTAAGGACCTCAATGGACACACCAACCATCCAGTTTCATTGCATGTGAGGGAATTTTTTTTATAACTAATTTAACTAAGATTTTTAACTTGATAGCTTTACCATCAGTGTTTTTTCACGAGTTTCACTTACTGATATCACCATGTGCCGTTGTTCTGTCAGCTAGCTAAGGGAGCTGATGTTAGCCTACATTAACTACATGTTTGCTAATGTTACCACGGTTTAGCTGTAGCCTGTTTGGCTGAACCCTGTCCCCAAACCCTCCCTGGTTATATGGAAATGATCAAGAAATGAATCACATTTAGTTGATAAAAAAATGTAGATGGCCCACGGATACACACATGTTCACATTTAATATCACAGACAAAAGCTGTGTAACGTGATGGCTTCTGACAGTAAACTTGCAGGCTATGTTTTGTATTCCATATGCAGGCTAAAAAGTCATAACCCCCTCAAAATGACTTGTGATCACTTTAGAGACCCTTGAACTTTTTGTTTAACTGAAAATGTTTATTTATTTATATATCTCCAAAAACTTTTACGTCCCTATCAACCTCAGCATTGTGTTAAGTCTTAAGTAGCAAATATAAGCATGTTAATGTACTGAGTGCTTTAGACTTGTTTAACATCAGCATACAGCTCTAAAAAGTGAACATAGCTGTGAACTGAATCTGTTTTTACCAGCAAACTGCCGATGAGGCTCTGAGGCGATTTGGCTTTTGCTGATGCAGCACTCACTGTGTGTGTGTGTGTGTGTGTGTGTGTGTGTGTGTGTGTGTGTGTGTGTGTGTGTGTGTGTGTGTGTGTGTATCCTTGTATAAGTTTGCATGCACAGATTTCCTTTTTTTTTAATTACACAGTGGATCATATTTATAAAAATCATTATAAGCAGTGACATCAAGAACATCCTGCAGGGAAACAAACATTGCAGAAGGAGAGCCCGGAGGAAACACCTGTGTTTAACTAAAAAATAAACTATTGTGTAGAACAGACTCAGAGGACACATCAGCTTGTGAATGAATACCTCTTTGTAGAGCGATTTGTTTGATGAATGCATACTAATCGAGATATGGAAGCTCTTACATTAACTACAACATTATCATCCATCCATACTTTGTGTCTTTTTTTTCTGTCGGCTTTAATTTGTGTAGATTTATAGAATTAGGTTTGCTCATAGACAACAAAGTTATTGTGTGTACAAACATTTTTGAGTCTTTTCTTTTTTTTTACTGAGAGGCACATTATAGGGTCAGCAGCCTAAAATGGTATCCCATGAGTCCCAGGATTGGAGAAGGAAGTCACCCAACTGGGTCAGTTAGTGGCATGGTTTGTCAGAGCAGTCTGCACTGAGACAGGGATCGCACACAGGATGGCAGACTGGAACATTTTCTGACATGCCCATATTTTGCTCTGCTTGTAGTCAAGCAAACCATTAATGTACTGGCAGAGAAATGAAAAACAAAACAAGTGATTACCTGCTGCTGTTCACTAAATGCTTTGCAGCTAGCACTTAAACATTACTCACTCCAGCACACACAATAATAAGCCTTCTTTTGCTTGTGATTGTTGAACTCTGTATTGTCACCTGGCGGATCATCTGTTTTAAATATTCATAAATTTAACCAGCACTCAGTTTGTCCTCATCCCACTACTTATTCTCTTTACCAGTGACCTCCATGCTCCATTCTCGCACATGTTCTCAGTTTCTCTGCATCGTCATCCTCCCCCTCAGTTTTCTGCTAATTTGTCACTCTAGTGCACCTGTACTGCGACTGCCTTTTAGTCACAGTGCATTTGTTCAAGCTCCTCAATCTCGCTGTATTTGAAATTGTGAATAATTACTTTTACTTTTTGCTGGAAAGATCAGGATAGAGCCCTAACCGGGTAAAGGTTGTACTGTGTCAGCTGTCCCAAAGGGAATCTGTGCCCTGTGAGCTACATCAGAGCTGTTTTAACCGCTCCCTGTGGTATGCAGCTATTCTCAGACAGTTTATTATGAGATCTACCTTAACCTCATACTCAAAATTAAAGAATGTGGATCAAATACAGACCACAAGAAGTCAGGTTCCACTGATGCTGGTTGACTTTTCTTTCAATATGTATTAAGGTACTTTTTTCCCCGTTCAGACTTGCCAACTCCCCTCTCATTGCAGCCCTTCTCACTTCTGATCTGAAGAAGACGCAGACAACCAGCTGTCTCCTTTTAAGAGATGATCTTTTACCAGAACCCGTAGCTTAACTGACTCTGTCACATGTATGGTTGAAACTGTCTTCAACGGATCCAGCACTTCTTCATTAGGGTGTATAAGTAGACCTGTTGTTATTGACCATTATGGGTTTGATGTGGGCCTATCCGAGATGTGTTGGTATCCATCGGCTGTAAATAGTAATGGATGAAGCCTGAGTGTTGTCACCCATCTGTTACTGCATGGGGCTTTGGAGTCCCATCGATTGCTGTTGCCATGCTGAAAATCCTGTCTCACTCTAACTTACATTCAACCTAATGACAGGCTGAAGACCGGAGCTGAGGCGGGTTTTAAGCCTCTTGACAAACTGTTACGTTGCGCCCGCCTGTCAATCAGCTCAGCTACGCGCTGTATTGTGAATTTCAAATTGTTTTGCAGATTACTTGTTTTGTTCAACCTCTTGCCTCAACCCAACCCAAATTGTGATAAACTATTTACAAAATATGACAGAGAAGATGATCTTCACATTTGAAATCTTAAATCAGCAAAGATTGGTCCTTTTTTGCCTGATAAAAAACTGTAACAGTTGTACTGTAAACAGTATCTAAGGATTTCCTGTCAATTTGTTAAGCAATTAGTTATGTCATTGTTTCAGCCCTATAGCTGCTCTGTACTGTGAGATTATGTTTGTGTTCTCCAAGAATGGAGACTTTGTGCCAGCAGAAGTAACTTTCTGACACTGGGCCCAACTTGTTAATGTTGTTAGTGGGCCTTGGCAGGAATTGGTTCACTGCGATTTATCCATTTTCTTTAGCTTAGGCACTTGTTATCCTCATGCTGCAAATCATGTTGTTTTATTTTGTCATGAGTTCTAACAACCACTGAGAAACAATCCTGAAAATCACTGATTCGTTTGGGTCGAAGATGCAGAAAGTGGCGGTGGCATCGTACTGTCCTTGCTAGGAAGTGATTCTGGGTCGGTTGTTACGACACTAAAAAGAGTGAGTTGTCCCCTCTGCCAGCACTGCACACAGAGAGGTCTTTGTGATACTAATCAGCCCTCATTGGCAGGCTTCATGGGCACATGGATGGACACTTCTGATCATTAAGAATATTCTGAAGACATACACATAATTGCAAGACTAAATGTTTTAAGCACAGCTGTTTGATTTGTCTGATCATTAACAGGCGTTCATACAGTCAGGATCCCTGTTGTTGTGTACTGGAAGCTGCAATGAAGACCACACAGGATGTTGTTAAACTGAACCATTTACTGCTCATATATTTATAATAACAACACAACCTTCTGCACCGATACCTCGACTTTATAAAATCAAGCTATAGCAACAACAATAACACTGAACAGGTTATATCCTGAACCTGATATACTCTACGCTGGACTAATTGACAAAAAAATATCTTTCCAACTGCGCTTAGAAATATAATGTATCCTAATATGTTGATTTCTGGGTAAAAAACAAAAAACAAATTTAAGGTGAAGCCGCCAAAACCTATACCTTTGTGACCCGGCGCATCAGCTCACAAAGGCAACAGAGAGGTGTTGAGGCTCAGCTCTTATCACCCTTTTCAGACTTTCTACAACTGTTTAAAAGTTCCAGCCCCCTCCACCCATCCGATAAAAACTAAGGGAAACACTGTGTGAGCATCCTGTTCATTGAAATCTGATTCATCCTCTGCAGTAACAGCTCTGTTTGCCCTGATGATCAGTTTTGTTTTGGCTGTTGGAAAGATCTTATCCTGAATTAAACATGAGGTAGAAGATCTGTGGTGTCCCATCAGTATACATTTCCTGCATGTTTGTAACCAGGAATTGTTAGAAAAGTGGTGGTTAGTGTTTACCAACATTAATACAATTTATCTCTCAGAGCAATATGAAACACACTTTATCTCCCTAACGTGTTAGGGTCCCTAATGTGTCCAGCTATAGTTATTTTTCCACTGTAGTATATTTGTACTGTAGGTTTATCCCCAAATCCTCTTGACTGCATGGCTCAGCTCCTATCACACAGGTAGGCCTACATGGTTTGTGTATTTTGGAGCTTTTTAGCAAGTGGGGTATTTAATAATTCAACAGTAACCATTAGACAACAGCAAACCATATTTTTAAATAACCTAAAGTTTTTTTTCAATGTGTCAGCGAATGAATTCAACGATTGATCATGTTTCATGGTCATTTTTTTTACATTTAGCATCTACAGAAATGTTTCATATCCTTTGAATGCTACAATAAGACGACCTGTTACAGTAAAAAGCCTACTCAATGCTGCAGTGCCCTCGAACAGCTCAACAACGCCGCCATTGACCCCTACAACACCTCGTGTGGGACGATTGTGCTTTTCTTTTTAACTGCTGCTCACAAGTATTCTCCTCCCATTGGGTCTGAAATATTAATGGATGAGTTTAATTGTGTAGTCAGGAAGGTGACCTTCGTGTTTGTCCACAGAGAGACAGAAATCACACTTTCAACCAATCTCTCTTTGATTCTTGAACATCTTATTTTCATATAAGCGGTCATAAATCTGATGCTGTATCAGAAAACAATTCTACTTCAGGGTTCACTAAGGTATAAGTTATGAAAAAAAATGAATAAAGGCAAAAACAAATAAAACACAAACCATAACAAAGTTAAGCAGACATAAGAGAAATGATAATTCTCATATTCAAATACATCTCCATCTTTTTTGTTTTTTACTTTGTTAGACTGGCATATATTCCCCAGAGATTATCCCACTACCTCTCAGCATTTTAGTCTGTCTCTCAGCAAATCCTGAGTGACAGCAAACACAGCCCTGACCCTTTACCCTGCTCCCCTCCCTCTTTCTCTGGAAAGTGTCTGATGTGTGTGAATATGATGAGAGTCGACAGTAAGAGTGGGTGAGCACTGCTGGTCCCTCTTTCTCTGTCACCCAGGGGCTTTGTTTATGTTTGTTGGCTGGGGTGGTCAGGTTGTGTTAGAGGACAGAGCTTTGTGACATGGTCCTGACAACACTAGACACGGACAGTCTTATAGCCTTTTCACACATTCACAAAACTCGGGGTCAAGCAGCTGTATTTTTTTACCCAGACTATTCCTGCCAGCCCTCTTACAAAATGTCCGCAAGATGTTAGGTTGAGCCAATTGTGTTAAAACAACAGGAAAATGTCAGAAAAATTCACAGATAACGTTCATATCCTGCAGCCACTGCGTGACTGATTTGATTTTAATGCTCGTAAATTAGCTGCTTCATACTTTTTCTGCCGGCTCGCATTCTCTTTCAACACTCTCTTATTTATACTTTTAACTTGAGCATGTTGTAACATTACAGGCTTCTGTAGCATCCTTTTAAACCACGTGTTTGCCCTTTATGTCTCATTTCTTTTATTACCAATACAAACTAGAGGTTTCAAAGCATTGAGTTTAAATATTTCTATGATTTCCCATAATTTAGATTAGTCTATGTCAGGTTTCCCTTGAATATAATGTATGTATGATCTATGTATAGTAGAGTATGGGTATAAATGCATATTGAGTATGCTTACTACATATAATTGATAATTTAATAGACTTTTAGTGCCACCTTTGAATTTTTTAAACAAGTATTCCTTTCAATAAGCTTTCAATCTAAAAAGCCATGAAACTTCCATGAACCCTTCTATGATCAGAATGGAAAATAAACCAGCATTGAGCCATAACCAGGGGGGGAGCCTTCACACGTATCTGTACATCATGTCCTCATAGATGGAAACATAAATAAACCAGTAAACCCAGTGGACAGGACAAACTGTGATGTTAGTAGCAGGTCATCTCTGGGTCACGCATGTTTTCAGAGCAGAAACAGAGACAGTTGGAGGCGCTGTATTCCCTTTGTAACTAATGTTTTTTCCTATTCCCACAGGTGCTGGGGAGTCAGGGAAGAGCACAATTGTAAAGCAGATGAAGTAAGTAGAATAAGCCGTATTTAGTTTGATGGTTGTTGATGGCTTTCCACCTTGAAATAAATGTTGCCAATGTGAAACTTTTGCTTGGTGAGCATTTATTTAGCTATGACGAACCAAATCTGATCAAATCTTTTTTTTTTTTTTATTATACAAAAAAATAATCACAATGTGCGCTCCTAAAAAATTACAATGATTCTTGTTTAACAAAAACAATAACAGCAAAGTATTTTACCAACCTGTGTGACTGCCCTTTCCTCAATAGAATGACATTTTTCAGACATAGAAGATGTGATCATTTTTAGATCCTGATGTCAAGCCACTTAATAAGCCTTGCAAACAAGGAAATGCACCAACACACTTACATGATGGTTCTGTGCACGTGGTTACATTTGTCTTACCTCAGATGTGAATTACTAAGTTTGGGCAAGGCACTGAGCCTGTGGCATATTCCATCACTTTAATTATTTCAGCATAATAGCTGACATACAGGGACAGTGTGTCGGGCTGTTTTTATTATCTTTTGCTGTTCAAAGCACAAGAGAAAATGGGAGTAAAAGAGGGTATTTGTGATGATTGTGCACCAATGAGAACACTCCCACACACACACACACACACACACACACACACACACACACGCACCAAAACAAACACACAAACAGGACCCTAAATTACTTAATTATTCACATTCCTCTGGACTAGCAGGGAATTTAATCTATTTTTTACGAGGCTGAAGAACAGTCTGCCTCTTTTTGAAGTTATTAACACCTACAGGCCAAAAAAAGTTGGAGACAAAAACACATTATATAATAGTTCACATCCCTATATCCTTGGAAAATGCAGAATAATGTTGCAGAAGTTGGTAAAATAAAGTGTTTTATTAAACAGTTTCAAAACAAGGAATCCATTTCTTTGCTTATTGGAGACTGCTCACTATTGCTTTCATCAGCACGATGTTGCTTCAGTTTCTCGTAGTGAACGTGGGGTTTTCTGCCTCTGCAGCCTGATTAAGTCTGGAGGATTGCAAATTGATATAAGACTCAGACTATTATTATTTGTTTATTTCTTTACGTCCCCGACTCTCAGCTTCAGAGGGAGGTAATACTTAGGATATTGCATCATCTAAAAGGTCCAGAGTTCAGGCAATTTCAGTGTGCGTAAACCTTCACAATATGTGGATATGATATTTGTGATGTAGGGTCTACATGTCGCACTAACAGACAACAGTTATATGGTTATATGCTGACAGAAAAGCATCCTTCTGGCTGTAAAGTGTGTTTCTTTATCAAAACCGGTTGCATAAACATACCAATTCAATTACTAGTGTTCATATATGACTTAATATTTACCAGTTGTGAGTGACAGGCAGAGAAAGTTAGTGACTACTGTGAACCCAAGGGAGCGTTTAGTCTCTCCATATGTGGCCAAAAAGTCTGTTTATGCTGGATGAAGGGATAGTTAGATTTTTTTGTGAGGTTGTATGAGTTGCCATGAGTAAATGTATTTGCTACAAGGGATGACGGTGATGGCTGGGCCCCTGTATTGAGAAACCAGACGGAGTGCTGGCACAGAGGCTATACATTGTTGCAGACAAGGCCATCTGCTCATAATCAGATATTATTCATATCATTTTTAGACATTTTTTAGTGTTTTACTTTGCCGTCAGTCACTTTGTTATTGTTGTTTTTTCACCACCTACACCTATCTCTGCCTGCAACCCATTGGGTCATAAGTGAGAGTGAAAGAAAAAATATAAAACCCTCTTTAATGCACTTTTTAATAAAATGTTAAATATTTTTGTCTTTCTCAGGATCATCCATGAAGATGGCTACTCAGAAGACGAGTGTAAGCAGTACCGGGCAGTGGTTTACAGTAACACCATCCAGTCTATTATGGCCATAGTTAAAGCCATGGCCAGCCTCAAGATAGACTACAGCAACACATCCAGATTGGTAAGACACACAAGCACACATACAGACTAACACATTATGCTTTTGTTATATCATGACTTTTCTATATATGTTCTAACATCAATATTTCTATCCTTATACTTAACCCTTATTTGAATAAACACAGCCTGATCGCAGCCCAAGAAATATACATTTCAGTTTCTTGTCTAGTCATTGGCTTTACCAGAAACATTTAGATTTAAAAAAGGACAAGCAGACATTGTTGTTATGATCTTAAAGGTTGTTAAGTGGACCCAAAAGCAAGACCGGAAAACAGGGTGGTGGGTAAAGGGGTATTTATTGAAGTGAGGCTGGTGAGGCTTGAATGAGAGGCTGGGTGGTGAGGCACTGGAGCTCAGTGGTTGGAGGCACTGGGGAAAAACAGAAGACAAGGGAATAATTAGTGACAGGTATCCAAAGCACAAAAAGTTTACTGATACTGAGAAGCCGATCTACCACAGTGTAGGCAGAAATAATCTGGCAGCTTGGGAGCGTTGAACCAGGGTATAAATGCTGCAGCCAGTGATTACAGATGACGAACAGGTGAGTGATTGCAGAGAGCTCCAGCAGCCAATAAGCCACACCCAGCCTCTGAAAGAACAAAAACACAAGCACCGAACAAGGAAAAATACACAGAACTGTCCAATCACCACACATTATAATGTACAAACTGATGCAAATATGCAGAGAGGTGGCCATTGAAAATCCATGGTTTTAAAAAGTAGGAGCATATAACTGACAGACCAAAATACAAAAATAATTGTGTGATAACCCAGGTTACTGTCTTTGGATGGATCAGGATCCCTCTCAGGCTAAAACTTGTCTGATGTTATCCTGATTAAGACTGCGTGATCTCCGAATTAAAATCACAAGAGGTCACCTTTGTTCCAGTGTACTTTTCACTTTGTTTGTGTCTCAATATAATTGGGGTGAATAAGTCTGAAAACATTTTTACTTCCACAGTTATTGCACATTTCTCACATCACATCTCCTACTCAACACTTTTAATCTGTGCAAGTGTTCTCTCCAAATGTGGTTGTGATTTCTAACATTCACCTGTTCACAGCAGCCACTTTTTTTTTTCCCCAGAGAGAAACTTTTTGTTATTACTCAAACGAGAACAGAGTGTCATACTTCTCTGATCCATCTTGGGCACCTGCAGGGAAGAGAGTCCTCATCCTAGAGACTTCACCTCCTCCATCTTTGATCTGCTCTCTCCTCAAAGTTGTAATAGAAAGAAAGAGGCTGAGGGTGCGGCTAATAGATGCTGCAGCAGCAGACGAGCCTCTGAGGCTGTTTAGGAGATTGGATTTATTCAGAAAGTGCTGGCAGGACACATTTGAAACGTAGATCCGGTTCAGCAATGAAACAAATTCATTATTTTGTTTGTCATGGCTACTACCTGCAAGAGAAAGACATTAAAGGTGGCCCAGAATTTTCTGGTTTCAGATACTTTATACAGTATTCTGCATTTTTGTACACGGATAGATTACAGCAACATCATCTGATGGAGGGTTATGTCTGCCCATCCTTTCAAAACATTACAAAGGAAAAAGGAATGGAAACATGTTTTTAACTACAGTAAATTACTGCCTACAGTGGAAGTCTATTATAGTTTGTGGGGAGCCTTTCGATGCACCTTGGGTCAAATGTTCCCCAGCCCAATATCATATTTACATTTTACAATAGAGAAATCATTCTAGGGGTTTCATGTTCTCAGTAATGGTTTTACCCTTAGTCACATGTTCAGTGTGTGTTTCATGGGTCAATATGTTACAATGTACACTTCAGTTTAAAGTCTACTGAAACTTTTTTCCTCAAATCGACAGTGGAGATACTTCTCTTGACTTTAAATCTTGATATCTAGACACTACATTAGCAAATCTTTGCTGTTCTCCTTTTTATTGTGCCCCATCTAGTCAATAACAGTTTATATAGAATGAAAGGCACTGTTCAGAAATGTCCTACTACATTCAAGTTATAGAGTTTAGGCTAATATGAGCAGCTGTTCTTTGTTTTCCATACAGGGGTTTTTAGTTTTCACCCTGAAAGCCTCCCCTTATATAAAAAATTAAACTGAAAACAATACATTTCAAAATACAAACTATCTGCTAAGCTGCAAACGTTTTTAGAACAAAGGGACATTTTTCCTATTGAGAAAGTCATTAAGCATTAGCTGATAACGTTGATGTTTTTAAAACGACTTCTGTTATCGAAAAGTGCAGCACTCATAAACATATCATCATGGGCCTGCTTTAATGCATTCATTAAAAATGTCTTTACAGAAACTCATAGACAGCCAAACCCTGCAAACACACAGCAACACATCCAGTCTCAGCTTTTAGCAGAGATCCTGCTGCACCCTGTGAAGCCCACAAACGAGCCGTCAGTAAGCTGTATCAAAGGCTGAACTCAGGCCTGTGGAGGAGTGATTATCAGTGATTTTGTATTGAAGTCGAGGTGTATGTACGTCAACTGAAGCTGTAAGAGAAGGATTGAGGACTCTGGCTGTGGTCATTAGAGCGCGATGCAGAAAACTTTTTATTCCTTTTGCCAGATCAGTTAAATGGCTGCATGTACGTGACAGAACTCTCACACACTCCCACACTAGCAATTAGTGTGTTAGCCTGTCCATACTTGCAGACAGTAGCACTGTAGAAATGATCTCACACCCACACACACACACACACACACACGCACACACACACGCACACACACACACACACACACACACACACACACACACACACACACACACACACACACACACACACACACACACACACACACACACACACATACATACACACACACAGATCAGCATCCACCTGCATCAATACACACAAAAATGTACATGGCACCAAAATGTGCACACTCATTATCCAAGCTCTTTGCTGTTTAATTTGCTTGAAGGAGCAGCAAGAGTTCCATCAATTGTAGCACATTTGCAGGCGTTGATTGCTGCATTAATCACATCCAATCTAACAGTCTAATTAAATAAACCATTTGATAAATTTGTAAAATCTGAACAATTGTAGTCACTGCAGCAAATCATCAGTAATATGAAAAAGTGTGTTGCATACAAACCATAAAACATATCTAAATTGTAAAAACTCAGAAAATGTGATAGGAAATCTTCCCCAGAGTACAGGATAATGAGTGGTACATGTCAGAGCAAGATGAATAAACATTATTATTGCAGAGAAAACTCAATAAATATGCATTAGAACATGACTTTGCACAAAGGAAGTGTAGTAATATTTTTTTTAATGACTTCATATTGATATCCAGAGTCCTTGCAAACACAATGACAACAGCTGGTCACTGTGACATAAACAAACGAGCTGAGAGGACCAGGGATTAATGATTAGTTTTGTACTCAATCATATGAATACAACACGGAGGGTTTAGTGCCAGCGTAAAGACTGAGAAGATTATCATTGGGTTCACTGATATCATTCTTACATTATATTATTGTTGGATAAACATTCTCTTCCTTTTTCCTTGTCCAGAGAAACAGCAATCCATGACTACTTGTTTAGTAAGCATTGTGTAGCAAGTAGTACGTAATGAACGAAAATGTTCCTGTTGATCATGTGGGGTACCTTTTTTGAGCCTTTTTTTTTCTTACAGTTCAAACTTTTCCTTTGTTACTGAATATTATTTTCATTGCTCAAGGTGTTTTTGACATTTTGATCTTTCACCAAGCTTAATTGTGTCATTTAAAGATACGTGTTTTGCATAATAATGTTTTGAAAAAATACTCACTTGTTTCCCTGAGACTTCTGATTACATTATTTTCAGCTTTTTAGCCTTTTAGTAACAAAACAAACAAAAAAACATTTTAAAGAGGACATATTATCCCCCTTTTCCACCTTTTCAAACAGTCCCCTGTGGTCTAAATGAAACATCTGTGCTGTTCTTTGATCAAAACATAACATGAATCAAGCACCAGAGGAGGTTTGTGACCCTGTATAAACAAATGCTCTCAGAACGTTCAGTTTTGGTGTGTGTGTCTCTTTAAATACAATGAGCCCCCCCCTGAGTTTTCCTGGTAGACATCACTCCTTCGCTAGCGAGAATAAAAATGGCGGACCTGTGCAAAAGTTTTGCTCTAGGTGGGTGGTAGAGTCCATGGGTGGAGATACCAGTGGTGGGGAGGGGATTTTTTTTTAAAACCAGAATCCCACTGTAAGATCACAAGGAGAACATTTCAAACAAATACTTTTTCTCTGTGTTGTAAGACTTAGGCAGACCACAAATAACAGACTGGATGGGTTTATTTCACATTTTGTGGGTCAGTAGACACTCAGGTTACCTAAATATGTGTTCAAAAACACTGTAAAAGTGTGTTTTTCATAATATGTCCCCTTTAACAATGCTTTCGAAATACCATCACCTTCATGTGCTTGAAGACATATCTTTTGTCAAAGATAACAATTTTCATGTATATTTGGTAGTGATTTTAATCCTGCTGCCCTGTGTCTCTATCACCCCCTACAGGATGATGCTCAGCAGCTCTTCGCTCTGTCAGCAGCTGCTGAGGAGCAGGGCATCTTTCCTGATGAACTGTCCAGCGTGATCAGGAGACTCTGGGCTGACAGTGGCATACAGAGCTGCTACACTCGGTCCCGAGAGTACCAACTCAATGACTCCGCAGCATAGTGAGTGCAAATTTGTGTGTGTATGTTTTATACTATGATCCCACTTTGAATATTCTTTTTATAAAGCAACCCTTTTTTCAACTCACTTTACTGTATTGCTTAGATCTATGATTGTCAGTATTCTTAGTACTTTTGTCAAATGTAAGCGGCAACATTTATTAACTATTTGTATATATTATTCCTAAAAGTTCTCTTCTACAGTATGCAATCCAGCCCTGTATTTCCTTGACTCTGAGTTTTATTACTGTAAATGTGAATGTGGCTTAGTTGGAAACCTCACAGTCACTGAAGTTTTTCTCTTTTACTACATATCAGGTTGTCACATAAAGTAGAAAATTGTTTTGCAAATGTAATTCTGCAATATTATTTTAATACGATTATGAACCAGCTCAAGAAAGACAGAGAGTAGGAAAAGTTTGGGTGATGGTGTTTGGTTTATTGTTGTTCTCATCAGATAATGGACTGTTTAATAGTCCTTCCTTTATTAATGCCTTTCTCCCGGTGATGTGATGGATCTTTTGGTGCTGTACTTTCAGCCTCTCTCATATTCGCCGCAGTGAGAAACCTGTCTCTGACCTCTTCAGGGAGTGATACAGACAGGAAGGATAGTCCAATAACTTCCATTTAGAGATTCTTTCTACCTCTCTGGGTTTTACCGTCAAACATTTTAACCTGATTAGCTGGGCAAAGAATGGTATGTCTTGAGGGAGAAGAAGGTGAGACTCAGAAAAATTGAGTTTACTTCAAGGAATTGTAGCAACCAAGTAAAGTTTCAGAACTGCTGGTCATGATAAAATCCCTCAAGTGACTCATTTGTTTTTCTTTCATGTGTGTATTCATTTTTGTGGATTGATTTTTAAAGTCAAAAATGTTGCTTTGTCTGGATTTACAATATCTGTGATCCCATTGGGAAATGTTTTGTAACATCTGCAGTGATGAGACAGAATGTTTTTGTTTTTAATCATTCATTATGTTTTCTGTCCTTTCAATGGGTCTGCCGGGTTTTGCTGAGTCATTAATTTGTATTACTCTGTGGATGTGACATGCATGAATCAGGACACTGGTACAGATACAATTTTTGATATTATAAACTGCATATCTTTCTGTCTGTAGAGTCTTGGCCACTTAAGCGCCTAGCTGGCATTAGAAGATGATGTAATCCTTTTTTTATGTGGGTTAGGTGGTGTTAAACATGCTGAAGATGGTTCTACAGTTCCCTGCTGACCAACAGTCTGTCAGAAAAGGGAATAACAGAGGGAGAGTAGGAAAGGAGGATAATGAATTCAAGAAGTTGAAGAGGAAAATAATAGCAGCCAGTTTGAGAGACAGAGATGGAGAGGAGAGGAAAGGAGGGGAGAGGAGAGGAGGGGAGAGGAGAGGAGAGGAGGGGAGAGGAGAGGAGAGGAGAGGAGAGGAAAGGAGGGGAGAGGAGAGGAGAGGAGAGGAGAGGAGAGGAGAGGAGAGGAGAGGAGAGTTGCAAAGACTGTGTATGTTGTTTGTTTCATTAAAGGTCACATATTGTGCAAAATACACTTTTACCATGTTTTTCTAACACTAATATGTGTCCCTAGTCTGTCCACAAACCCAACAATTGTGAGAAAAGTCCATCCTCTCCAGCTTTAGCCTGCTCTATAGTTCAGGAAATGTGAATTATTAGATTTTCCCTTTGTGACCTCACAAAGGGCAGTAACACCCCCACAGACATGTTTTGGAGACCTCTGGGGGGGGGGGGGGGGGGTAATATGTGACCATAAACATTTTTGCATAGTTTAACTGTAACCCCCAATGTCTTATTTCCAAAGGGAAATCTCCATTACGGCTTGAGCTCACCTCAAACTGTGTTGATTGCTTTAGAATTCAGTTTTCAAATAAATCACAAATGGAGCAAACCAGTAAAGATGATCCATGTTGCCATAGAAATCCTCCCACTAAAAAAATAAAAATGTCTCTGATGGCAATTCTCTAGTGGTATCTCACACAGGCATTTGAGGCAGCCATTTCCCATGAGGCTTTATTATGCGAATACAGGACATGTGTAGAATCAGTATTTGGTTTTCACCCTCGACCTCATCACATCCCCCACAAGCAAACACAAAGCAAAGCACAGCAGAAAATAGAGTGCCAATAAAAAAATGTACCCCAGCAAAAGTGCAAACAAAATGCAATAACAAAAGATAAACAAGAATAAATGGAAATGAAGATACAACAGGTATTGAAAGGCAGTTAATGTAATAAGCAAAAAAAGAAGATGACATATAGGTTTATGTGTCTCATAACCTATAAGTTGCCAAAAGAAGATTATAGGCCTACATAATAACACAGTAGAAGATATTAATGGTTTTACACTGTTACAAGTTGTGCCTGTCCCTTTAAGAAAGAGTTCTGGTTCTGTGTTGTAGTGAGCTTCAAACTGTTACCAGAGGTTAATGTCTCCATTATTTATTTGTACAAATAAAAACTAATTGACAATATGAAAGCCGAAGGTCTTAAAGAGTAAGCTAAAAAGAAACCTGAATCTGCTTTGCAACATGTTTCTGCTGCCTTCATGTGCTCAAAATTTGTTTTATTTAGGGTTTCATTGATGTGTTTTTACCAACCCCCATTTGTAGATATGGTTAAAAATAATGGGGCTTGAGCTGTGTAATGCACTTGGTCAAAACTTGAATATTAGAAGACTTTGTATTAAGACTTAAGCATAATGCCTTAAAAAGCACTTTAACAGTGTAATGAAATGTTATTACGTAAAGCTTAACAGTGTGTTAATGAGTGCAGCAGAACATGAGTTATTCCACAGAAAGTTCATGAAATTGCTGTAGTTCATTACAGTTCAAAACACTTTGGTGAAATGCAGACTGTTTTGTCTGATGTTAATGCAGTACAAGTGACCTATTTTTCATGTGCTGTGTGTACAGTCTGTATATGTTCCTTCTCACTCTTGTAGTCTTCAAATAATGCTGAAATCCCACCCTCCCTCTCTTTCTCCGTAACCCTCTTCTAGTTACCTCAATGATCTGGAGAGGATAGCTAAGGCTGATTACATCCCCACCCAGCAGGATGTGCTGCGAACTCGTGTCAAGACCACAGGCATTGTGGAGACTCACTTTACTTTCAAGGAACTTCACTTCAAGTAAGGATTGGAGGCACTGAGCAGATATTAATGTCTGTGGATCTCAGATATGTTTGAAACAATACACTTAAACATTTCACTACCATTAAAAAAAGGCACTCTTACAAGAAATGGACATTTTCATTTAGCTATTCACACTTGACATTCAGGACTGTGAAGGGAGTGTTAATAAATAATACTTAACCAACTACCAGTTGTCACTAAGTCATACAAGCCACACATGACACATGACCAATGCTGCATAAAACTGTCCTTGGGGTAAAAAAAAAAAAAAAACAACAACAAAACAAAACATTAACATATCTGTCCAATCTTCTTTCTCTGACTTGAACTGTGAAGCTTGACATGCTCAATTATCATGATAGCATTGAGAGCTGAGTAAATGAACGAGATCCTGCCCACCACACGCTCACTCAAAAGCTGAGCTTTAATGTACATGTCGCTAACATTTAAATACATACTCCTTGGTTTAGCACTGGAAGTCTTATATAAAAATATGATCTGATCCAGCCTAAATACTCATGTGTGGGATAGTAACGGATGTATAGAAATGTTTCTGAACAGTATAGAGACACAGTAAGAGCTTCAACCCCTGATAATTGGAGCTAAACTGAAGCAGATCCAATTCCTGTACGGATGAATTTGAAATGTGCAAAGAGAAGATACTGTATTATGAGTAATTATAGGAAAATACAGTCTCATCATTTTACTCATTTTTTTACAGATCTCAGTTTTTTGTATAATTCTTTTTGGTCTTTAATTGTATATGAAATGTCCAGATGTGGATTTTTTTGTTTTTTTTGTTAAAGCAGCCACATGACTCTGATGTGACCTGTTTTGAGATAAACTCTCTGATATTTAACTTTTGTAACAGCCTCAATATTTGCTCTGAATAATACATGGAGGCAATCAATAAGAGGAAAGTCATGTTTTTGAGATCCTGCACAGTTTGTCATAATAATACGGGAAGTAAAATGCTTAAAGATAAATATAATATTTCAACTACGGTTAGTTTTGATTGTTTCGAATGGAACCTCTTGGACATCGCCCTATGTATCGTGAAAGTGTCGTCTGTCCCGTATGTGGTGGACATTAAACACTCCAGCTGTCTGCAGGCTTTTGCTCCCCTCACATCGCCATTTGCTTTGATCACAGTGCTCAGCCTCCCATTAGCTTGCACTTTGCTCTCAATACAGAGGCTCACATTGACCCTGCTGTCTTTTATCAGATTCCTGATGGACTCCTCTCCACCTTCACAGCACTCTTTTCTCAAAGGAGCCTCATGAAAACTTAATGTACATCGAAGGATGGAATATCATCTCAACTTTCTCCTACCTTCCTCTCTTAAAGCCTCTGTGTTTTTGTTTTTTTTCTGAACTCTTCTCCTTAGTGCTTTCTCTCTCAGCTTCACCTTACTGTCTTTCACTGTGATCTTCCTCCAGCACTTGTGCACCCGAATACACAATGTCTTTTTCCCCTTTGCAGGATGTTTGATGTCGGAGGCCAGCGCTCGGAGAGGAAGAAGTGGATCCACTGCTTTGAAGGAGTGACGGCCATTATTTTCTGTGTTGCACTGAGTGCGTATGACCTGGTGCTGGCTGAGGACGAAGAGATGGTGAGCACAGATCCCCCTTCTCACAACTATTCTTCATCATCCATGGACAATGTTTTTATACCCACTTCATAAATCTGCTCTCTTGTTTATTTATAGTATGAGAGAGTTTTTATTGAAAGGCATTTAACATTGCCCCCCCTCCCTTAATATAACTCAATAATAATGAGACCCAGCTGATGAAATTAACACAGTTTAAAGATCAATTTACAGTTGAAACAGTGGAGTGCAATTATCTAATGAAAGGTAATTTCTCAAATTACTTGAACCATTTGACCCCAATTTCTTGAACAGTTTATGAATTCTAAATAAGTGCTCAGGAGAGACTTGAGGACCCTACGCTTCCTCACATTTCAAACGTTAAACAACATCTCCCCCTGGTGGCGGCTTATTTGACTTGTTGTGTGATGAGCTGAGGCCGTAAACCATGACTGATTTTTTTTTTGCCTCTCTTCAGAACCGAATGCATGAGAGCATGAAGCTGTTCGACTCCATCTGCAACAACAAGTGGTTCACTGAGACCTCCATCATCCTCTTCCTCAACAAGAAGGATCTGTTTGAGGAGAAGATCACCCGCAGCCCCCTCGCCATATGCTTCCCAGAATATACAGGTACTTAGTGGGACTATCAGGGGCTGCACTGCACCCGAGAGCAGAGCTTTAATATTTGAACATCCACAGTGAAACCACAGACTGCGGCTGTAACAATACTAACAAATCACAGCATGAAACAATCCATAATCTGTCATATTATTCTCAAAATCTATTATTGTTTTTTTTCTCAAAACGTTTGCTCTCTAGGAGCGAACAAGTTCGATGAAGCAGCAGGTTACATTCAGACCAAGTTTGAGGACCTGAACAAGAAGAAGGACACAAAGGAGATATACACACACTTCACCTGTGCCACTGACACCAAGAACGTGCAGTTTGTGTTTGACGCTGTTACCGATGTCATCATCAAGAACAACCTGAAAGACTGTGGTCTTTTCTAAAGGTAAGATGGATTACAAGGGGGGAAAGAACAAGGAGGAAACATTATCGAACATTATTTCTGTCAGTTATTTATTTAGACAGCTGAGGAGGAGAGGATTAGTTATCATATCATTCAAGTTTAATTCCTTTTGAGCAAAAATGCCCAACAATATATCTGACTAAATCTTCTTCAATGATAATACGTGTTAATCTCATTCTCTTCTATAATAACAATAATAATTTAAACATCTTTCTGTTATAAACTGTCGGGCACATAGAAAACGGGCGATTTGATTTTTCCAGCATGAGCACTCTGAAATTATAGTTGACTATTTTTTTATTATATACTGAAATCTTATACACTACACTTTTTTAAATAATAGTAATGCCAAATTGATGAGAAATGCACGTCATTTTTAGCTGTTGCTGTCAATGGAATGTATTCTAAAAGGGAGCAATGGTAACATATGGTTTCTCTAAAATGCTCCTATTTATTGTGTTTTGTATTGTATTGTCTTTCTTTTTAGTCATAATGCATCACTGTATATTTTTGTTTGACCTGTACGGCACTTTGGTCAACTGAGGTTGTTCCAAATATGCTATGAGGATAAACTTTGAATTGCAAGACATTGACTGTTTCCTACTTTTGTATGACGTTTTTTAAAAGTCTCTTCTTTCCCTTCTTTGTCTCGATGCAGGATGATGCCTGACGCACACAGACTGCATGAGAGACTGCAACAGCCATGTGATGATTACTGCTTTTCATAATGAAAACCATAACAGACTTGACTTCTGGAGGGGGAAACCATAAAAAAAAAAATTAAAAAAAATCAATAATCACTGATAGCAACCTTCACATTCTTTGCCTATTGTGTTGATGTTCATTTTCAGTTCTATATTTCTTTCTGCAATGTACAGGGCTTCTCATACTATTTATACTGAGCAACTTTGAGATAGATATTTGACCTGAGGCCCATTCAGCAACAATCTCTCAACAATCAGAAGCACTCAACTGAGAAAATAAGTAACATATGTTATATTATCCAATTGGTTTGGGTGGAAAATAATAAGTGGAAGATTTTAAACTATCTGTACAACATGCTGCAATCTCGTAATGCAGCATGGCCAATCAAAATCAATATGTGTCATCCTTAAAAAGGACCAGTTGGAGAACAACCTGTTGAAATCTTTTTCATCCAACTTTTTGTACAAGTTTTAATTTGAGTTCTTTTTGCTTCCATTTCAACGTTTGAAGTTTATAAAGAGAATGCAGAATGGAATCAACACCTTTTTAAAAAATAAAAACACATTCACATTAAGTTGCCATTGTATGAACCTTTCCACTGCATAGAGCTTATTTTGAAGAAGAAGACAACCCCGCATGGAGAACAAAACTGGATGAAGGGAAAATGTTTTGTTTTGTACAATGTTTACACAGACTCGATATCCACACTTGTACTATAGTCATCGTTTTGCATGACTGCCAATAGATTAGCTCGCACCCCCACAGACTGAACAACATTCCTTCACTTCTTTAATGAAACAGTTGTTATGATATCTGCAAGTTTTTAAGTGGTTTTGTCTGTTCCTTACACTGTTCTGTACTGTTTCTTTTATTCAGTCTCTTTTTAGTTTTACATGTTTGTGCCTTGATATCTGTTTACACTCGTTCATTAGACTCATATTATCTCCATAGTGTGAATTAGGGCTATTTCTACTCCACCTCCGTTCACATTACCCATGGTTTCAGACTCACCAAACACAGAGACAACTGGATGAGACTTGTTTAATAATGGAATAAGATCAAAGTCATTCACTTGTTTAATGTAAATAAAAGTTTTCTCACCTTATGCGTTTGATTCTACAGTATGATGAGTCAAAAGAAAAGGCGCCATGTCACTATTCTACACGTTCAGAAAAAGATCAACAAAGAATTAACAGAAGAAAATGTGGAGACAATTTTAGAAAGCAAACAGAACCCATTCACTAATCAACACTGTAAGATATTCTTGACATATTTTTTAAAGCTTGAAAAAAGGCCTTAAGGTCTGTCAGTCCAGTCTGTGATGGACTTCCTTGGGACAATGCCATCTAAAATAGTTTCAATACAGAGCATGAAACTGATGTGCCGCATAAAGAGTATGTAACCATTGCTAATTTCCAACTCTTGTCCCTAGACTGATGATGCCCTGATGTTACTAAAAAAGCTTGATGTGCAAACGGATTTGTCTAAAGTTCTGCATCTATTCTGGTGGTGGTGGTCATTGGTGAAAAGTAGCATTGCATGTAATGGTGAAGCATATGACTGACGCACATGAGCCACCTTCCTCATCATGCCTCTTCATACTTCTACTCCACTACACGTCAGAGGGAGGTATTGTTCTAATTATTCCAGTATGCTTTGACATATATTTACACGTTACATGTTTCAGATTCTACAGTACAGAATTATACAACTCAGACATTTCTAAATGAAGAAGAAACTAGTGGTTTCAGGCCTTACCCATTTTTTTTTTTAAATGCGTACTTGTGTTGAGTTGCTACAGAAGTCTATCACTGAGGTCAGAGTCTTTTTGATTGGCCAAGTGCATGCATGAAAGGAATTGTACTTCTTGTATGTAGCCTACTTTGACATAAAAGCTAAAGTAATAGCTAACATTTAGCTATAAAAAGAGATAAAGTGAGAGTCTGTGAGGCTGGCCTTTGATTAGTTATCTTTTTGGGTTCCTTCTATAGCTGCTTTTGGCTTAAACATGAAAAAAACAACATTGGCATAAACAGATTAGAGAAACTTCCCAAAAAATTTTAAATAAGCTTGTTTAGTAGACCTTTGACTTTGCACAACACTTTGGGCCAATAACAAAAGGAACCCTAAAACACCTTTCTGTAGTCCTGCAATGAGAATTTTGAAAGTTATGGTCAGTTAATGTAATCCAATAGAATACATTATACATCAAGACCTGCCTCTGAGCTTTTATTTGAGTATACTTTACAGTGATGTCTTGTTTTATAGCAGTAAAGTGGCTGACCACGCCTCCCACCACTGTACCTGTATGAATTACAATACAAAGTGTTGTCACCATCCTTGGAGGAGAGAGGTGTGGAGCTGCAGCCATGAATGGTTAGCTCATCTGCAAATCAAATGAGAACTTCACTTGAGACACGTTTGCATTTCTATACGACCATTAAGAGAAGAAAGATGAATGGACCCAAAGCAAAGGTTTATATTCACAGACAATGGAGAATGCATGTTTAATAGGAGACGGTGTTTACAATGATCCACAAGGTGGCGACATGAAGATTTAACTAAATCAGCACATGTAAGGAGGGCTTTTACCACAGACTGTAAATATTAGAGCTATTTACTCAGCAGTTGCTAAATAAACTTCTGAAGTCGGCTGTAGTCGGCTTTGTGAATTATTATTAAGTTGTCATGTTGGGAAAAAAGATAGATAGCCTCCAATAATACGTTATTTAAGATAGGCTATAAAATATTATCTGTAGTCTTTTTTTTTTTTTTTTAAGTAAAGTCAATTCAAGTCATTTTATGTGTGGCAAAGCATCGCTGTTCCGGGCTTTAAATTATCTAAAGTTTATCTTTTGATCCTCGGTTTGGGTAACTAAGAACTCCCTCAAAATGTCTTTGAATGTCAAAAACGGGAGACAACTACAGAAAGTATAAAGCCTTACAAAATAACACATCACCAGCAAATATATTTCTGTGAAAGATTTATTGTTAAACTGATTCGATGACTTATATTTAACTGAAGATGTAGACCCTCGATAGTGTACAGTTACATTAGGACACGCTGTAATTACAGAGGGAGGGCGGTATCTTGCGTCGGGCGACTTGCTACTGGCTGAGCTTGTGAGGTCGTGCGCTGATTGGCTGCAGCTAAAACCTCAGCATCGTCAAAGTCCGCGGACAGACCCTCACCAGGATCAGAGGGGAGAATATTCAGACTGTGACATCATCTTTGAATCTGTGGAAGTTTGCCTTTGCATGGATTTATTTAGAACCGATTGCGAGGTGAGTGTTAACTCTAAAAAACTAAAAACTAAAAAAACAATTGTTTTAAATTTGTATTTGTTGGGAAAAACGTCAAATGACTTATCCAATGCATCGTTTTTGTTTTTGCAGTAAAAACTACCAGGATCCTGAAGTTCTCTGCAGATATTTACTGAACAGCTATGGTAAGTTTTTCCTACGAGCTAATATATTTTGACAGTTTTTAAAATGCATGGGTAGTGCCTTAATTGTGCAAAATATCGAAAGCCAAATAGTAAGCAAGTTTCCCCCCTCTTTAGGCACAGATTCTTAACGTTTTCCCTTCAATGACTGCTCTTTTGTGCGTTTTTAGAAAAGCTACAGTCTTTTAATCTCCCTAGGGTCAGAGTTAATTCAAACCAAACTGTCCCTGCCAAAATGCATAGGGTTGGATGAATCCTCTCTTCTCGGTGTGTGGACGCAGCCAAGGAGAACAGAGCATTTTAGGTGGTGCAGACTGACCACAGAGTCCCACTGAGGATGTCTCTGTGTGTCAGATAAGACCCTCCCCTGGAGGCCAAATGGTCCAGCACCCACAGCTGTAATAACATCATGGCATTGTGTTGTCCTCTTTGCTCCAAGCCAAACAGTGACAGTACAGGGGGTGCTCAGAAAACGTTATTTTATTAGAATTTGATTGAAAAACAAAAAGTATGATGGCAAAAAAATATAGGCTACTACTTTTACGTTTTCAGGGGTCCCTTATAACCACAGGATGGCTTTTTTTTTTTTTTTTTTAACATTGTCTTTATCTGTAAAAGCTATGGTGAATAAACTGGACTGCATTGATTACAGTTAATCTGTGTGTGAGAAGATTTTATGATTTATAATGAATACCTCTTGCTGTCGTTTCCTGCTCTATAATACAAGTACAGTCCACATCCTGTAAGTTAGGGGGACTTTTGAGAGGAAAAGCGTCCCTTTCACTCCTCCGTGATTCAGCCATACTTTGTTCAAAACTTCCCCTCCAGCTTCAGGAGGCAGCAGGCAGGGTTTTCCCAGAATAAAATGTGCATCCTGTTCTCAAAGCCGCCGCTTTGTATATTTGCTGGGATCACACTGCATTTGATGGTCTGCATAAAAGCTGCTCTGGGGTTTTTCAGGAATGCCTCACTTGTTATGTTGGTCAGAGAGCAGAGTGATCTCAGCTGGTAAAAATCTTTTTTGGCCCGGTTCTGCGAATAGCTCTGGGCGCTGTTAGACCGCAAACAGAGAACTTGCTCGGTAGATTGCTGTAAAAGTCCACTGTGCCTTTTGGGGTGAGGAGTTTTGTTATATAACAGATTCTGTGTATATCTAACTCTTTGTTATTCTCATTGTGTAGCTGTGTTTAGGAGACTCCGCAGACTGCGTCCGGGACCATATGCAGTGCATGATGAGATCGCTGCAGGACCTGAAACAGATCAACAGGCCCAGGCCACTGAGTGAACCATGTGTCCAGTCCTTCGCCGTCACACGGCTCTGCAAACAGAGGGCACAGCAGGAGCGACTCATCCGTCTACGGGTGTCTGACGCCAGTGAAGCCAGCACATATGACTCTGCCTGCTGCCTGGCCAGCCCTCTGGAGGAAGAGGAGGAAGAAGAGGAGCAGCAGCATGAGCGGTTGACTCAAGGCTCCCCGAGCAGTGAGAAAAGTCTGGACGTGGACTCGGGCTACTCTGAGGCTTCCTGGCATGACGAAGGTGTGGTGCTGAGGAGGACCAGAAATGTGCGGGTCTCTTCTTCTGCGTGTCTCCGCACAAACACAGGACACACTGGTAGAATCAGACCCAAATCAACCTCGGACGCTTGCTTGGAGCGGTGGACCTCATTTGAGGCCAGTGAGCAGGAGGACTGGACCACATCCCTGCTGAGCCGCAGCAGGAACAGACAGCCACTGGTTCTTGGAGACAACAGCTTTGCAGACCTCATAAAGAACTGGATGGACTTACCAGAGTGTCCCGAACCAGCAGAACTAAAGCCCAGTGCGGGCAGGCGTCTGGCTAAAGACATTTTGGTGAACATGAGGCGCAGGCTGGCAGGGATGTCTAAGGGTGTGGAGGTCAGGATGAGGCTGGCAGACCACACGAGGGCCAGCAGAACTGCAGAGGCCTCTAAACGGATGTCCTGCCCTGTGGGACTCCAGGCTCTCAAACCTTTCTTCCACCAGTCTCACACAGGCCTGCACCAACTAGACACTGACTTCTACCAGTTCACTGCTCTGATGAAAACAGGCAGCAGACAGCCTATCATATGCAACGACATCATTGGATACATTTAAACGAGGCTGTAATAACAGACTGAGCTCAAAACACTTATTGTATTAAGATGGTTCTATTTTTATACTTGGAATTTGTTCAGAATGTTGATGCATGTGGAATAAATGTTCTTTTGAATTTAATGGAAAAATCCAAGTGTTTTATTAATTTTTGACTGTTTTACATTCTTCTCAACCCTCTACAGACGTGATGTTAGGGGGAAAGTTGTCTTGTTCTACATGTAAGAAATAGGAATTTGTGTCAACTTTGAGCTTCATCATTGATGATCCTTTTTTGACCGTTGCACTTCACATCTCAGCCCAAGTTTAAAAGATAAAGTCGAGGGCTCTAAAGCTTTGCAAATTAGGAAAGTGTAACCACACCTTTGTGTGCAATGTGATAGCAAAGCAGCTATTTCAATGGTTGTAATGAGAACAAAACCTATTTGTGGCGAAAAATGAAACAATACTGACCCTCATAAGCGCATATTTATTGCATTCTTTTCAAATATACAGTAATTAAATCACAAACAGTATCCTTAAATCACAGACCATTACACAGTGATAAATGTCATTAAAAAGTTGTAGCGGTGATAATTAATAAGAAAAACATGATTTAAAAAACACCTTGTTATTTTGAGGGTGTTTTATCTGCTGGGAGGGAGTGTGTGTGTGCTAAGAGAGCAGGACTTCTGTGAGACAGCTGTGTCCAAATGGCAAAAAATGCTGAGTGGTTAAAGCTTAAAGCCTACTGTGTCAAATGCCTGTTCTGACTTCACTGCAGTACTTCCAACATCTTGCTCGGTCTGACCTGAATTAAACCCTGAAAAGAAGACCAACACTGCCCCACCAGCTCCAGATCATCTATTCCACAGGCCTTGGGGGGGAATCCTCATTAACTATAAGCCGACTTCTTTGAAGGCGATCTATACATCTAATTTAAACCAAAAGTGAGAAAACAGAATGTCATGGGATTTTTTTCTACTATAGGGTAAACTGAAATTTGAAAAACAATCATCTTTTTCTTTTTAACAAAACAGAAACAGGAAATCAATATCAATCGTGATTTCCATAGTATTTCTGTGGGACACGGCTGAGGTATTTCAGAGCTGATTATAGACACAAACTAGTGGAACTTGCTAAAGCAACAAAAGCTGGTGCTCTGTAGCAGATAGCATGTCAGAGGAATGTTAGACTTTTTTGAACAAAGGTTCAATGCGATGCCTTTCTCGTTTAACTTTATGTTGTTCGCATCAGAGAAGCAGGTATCTGATCATCAGGCAGTAGTCAGAGTCGTCCTCTTCATCAAATGAGGGAACCAACTCCAGCATCTTCTTGTGAGGAGGGATTTCTGTCTTGGTGACGTTCCTCACTACGTCAGACACACTGCAAACATAAGTGAATATAAAGTAACAATGCATCACATTACACAGCAATACAGTTACAAAAAACAAAACAACTATCATTGATAAATGTTTTTTAAAGGGAGTTCATGCAAAGAAGTACAAATATGAACACTATACGTAGTTGTTTTTCTCCTGCAAAGAGACAAACAAGTGTCTTATTCTATTTATAAACTAATCCTATATAAAGACCAACACATAATTAAGGTTCATCCAACCGATTGTTGCTCGTGCATCCCACACTTGATATAGCTCATTCCTGTGTAAACAAACAGCATCTTGCTGCTGGAAATAGAAACTACAGCGGCATTGTGTATTAATGAGTGTCTGAAAATAGCCTCAAACAAATCCTATATTTATTCCTGTTTAATTGAGGTTTGCTATAAACAACCCATTTGCTATAAATGACTGAGCAGCTCAAGAAAAGTATTTAACATATTTTAATAAACCCAACTTTATATCTGTGACCATTTTTTTTTTCATTTTTACAGATTTGTCCCTTCAGTGAGAGCAGATGGATTTGGGGCAGTAATGATGGTAGAATAGTCGTGAGAAACAAACAAAAAGATGGCTTTGGATTTTTATGAGAAATGTGGACAACATAATGCTGAATGATTTTCAGTTATTCACGTTTGCAAGCTTCCTACATTACTGGCTGAAAACAGGAAGCTTGGGGAAGGGCGACTGCACGGAAGTAACTGCTGGTGAGGGCATTTATCATGTTCAGCCTGCTGTCCACATGCCCCTCTCCCCCTGTGGCTTTATCTAACCACAACAGCCCCCCCCCCAACCAAGAGACTTCAGCGTCCAAAAACAAAGAGGGAGCTGCACACAGTTTTGTTTCACTTTCAACATTAAGACCTCACAGAAAGAATTAAGCAGTGATAAGAATCACATGCTCAACTTTTTTATTCCCAAGTATAGTACTGCCTGTACACTCCCAAGGTTTAACCTGATTTATTTAACCTGGTTTCTCCCTCCTCCTGAAATCAAAACACCCCTGCGGCTGCATATTCTGCTGTGACTCCTAATAAACTGCACATTATTTATCTGATTTGTTTCAAATCCCCTGGGGCTCAGAAACTCGGCTATGAAGTGTGGTGCACTCCTGAACAGGCCCGGACAGCTTGGCCTTCTGACGTGCAGAGAAAAAAGTTCACCCTGATTTAACTGTTTGACTTCAATCCTCGACAAACATAAGGACAACAGAGGAGGAGCGGTATCAATCGTCAGGGTGTAGTGATGCATGTGAGTGTGTCAACAGGCTCTCAGAGGAAACACCTCATCCTGCCATTAGCTTTAAACAAACACAGGGAGGCTGCGCATTGTGATTCTTTAAGTGTGCAGAGTTGCATGAAAAGTGTACGCAGATGTAACTGTATCTTTATGTTTAGTGGACATACCTCAGCATGAGCCTCTCTTCTTGTCCGCTGTAAAGGATGGCTGTTCCATAGTAGAGACTGCAAACTGTTAAGCTACTCTTTTCCTGCAAAAGCACAAGCAGTCAAAATGTAATTTACAGTGCAATATAACCCGATAACAGCACATAAACTACATATATACTACATATACATGCATTGTATGAAGGGGATTTCTAACTAAAGGTGCAGTGATGACATGTGGCCTCAAACACATTCAGCAGTTCAAGCTCTTCAGTCTCCACAAACAAACGAGGGGGAAGCCGGCTAGTCAAAGGTTAAACAAAACCCGGTGCAAAATAAGATGACCTGCCAATTTATTTTCCCTGTTTTCTTCTTCAGAACAAACGTCAGCAGAAAGAAGAAACAAAATGCCAGATCAGGACAGGAAGATATGTGCAAGCAAACAGGCTAGGTGCTCAGAAGTTTCTGTTACAATGTGACCTATATCAAATAATAAAGACCATGACCTGAATAAATAAGAGCAATGGGACAATGTTATTCTAAACATCAGACATGTTTCTATGTAACAAGTTGTTTTCATTGTGTGTCTTCTGTGTATGTCTTTAAAAGATGCAAAAACATTACAGTGATACACAGTAAATTAACTAGGGGCTTGTAGAAGTCACATTGATGATGTAGAGAATCTGAGTTTCGCTTAATACGCTAATCTTCTGTTGCTGTTCTAAGAATGCATCAATGCACCACGTCAATTCAGGAAGATACCAAAGTCCTGGCTCATTTTCTGAAATAAGTCTAGTAAATAGAAGTGCAGAAATTTCAGGAGTTAAAGACAAGACAATAGTTTCAAAATAATAACAGCTACCAGACAAATAAACTAATGATTGATTGTAACAGTCTTGACATGTCAGTCTACTCTACTTTTTTTTCATATTTCAGTTTAGCCCTCAAAGAAAAGGCCTTCATAATCATTACGTCTAGCTTTTTTTTTAGTTGCTGTGGTATCAAAGTTTAAAACATCTGTTATTGTGATTGCGACAGGCCTCAAGCTTGTTCTCTTTTTGCTGAGTCAGAATAGGAGACTGATGCACTCTGAGATCTAGCTGCCAAATATGAGGCTACCACAAGCAGCTGGCTAACTTAACTTAGCACAAAGACTTGAAATGGGGAGGGGGGGGTCTTTCTGTTGGTTGTTTTTTTAAGGTATACCACTTTGTTTTTCATGAACATAAACACTATTTCAGCTTTTTTACTCAGCTTAAAGGAAAACAATTTAGGTAGCCACTTGGCTGAATTCTTGGTTTGGTTTGTTTTATTGCAGTGAAAACATAAGCCGTTTTCACACATGCACTCTCCGGAGATTCTCCCGAAGTAGCAATTCACATATGTTCCTCACAGCAGGGGACTTTCCCTGTCAGAGGGGAGGGGCCGCGGGGGATTTCCTGACGTAAGACGTGATGTAAATAAACAACGTGGAAGTAGCGGCCGAAGCAATAATAATGAGAAAATATAATGAGAATATTTGCCTTTATATCAATGCTATGTGTAATCCAATGGAATGACAACATCCACAAAAGAGAGGAGAACAACATACTGACGAACAGAAAACACAATGCAGCCGTTTAATTACGTGCACGGAGATCGTAGTGGTCGCGTGCAGACACTTTAGCCGGTCACTATATAAACATCATTCTCTTTTCATTGGCTGACATCAGCTCCACCGGATTATCTGAGGAAAAAATAATAGTGGTCTGGCCGGATAAACTCTGGGTAATATCGGAGTAAAAAATTTGGCTGTTACGTTCACACATACAGCTCCTCCTGGAAATCTCCAGAGTTTTTCAGGAGATTTCTGTATGTGTGAAAAGGGTTATACTAACCAGTGGCATAAATGAGTATGAATTGTGGAAAGGGCTTCAGCAGACTTTGGGAGAGAGTCAACAAACACAGCGTGACCTTCCTCCAGGATTTTACAATAGATTCCTAAATTTGTGAATGGAAGGTGTAAAGTGGCCAATCATTCAAACAATGGCCATTGTGTGCACCACTGGAAGAAGGTGAACAGGTTGAGACTTAAATAAAAAACACAAATCCTGCACTCAGTGGCACCGGGTGTGAAGAAAGTGTGTGTTTCCTTACTGAGAGGAACGAGGAGGACATACCTTGATATACTGGAGCAGATCTCCCAAGGTCATTTCCTGCTGACCGCCACGTCTGCCCTCAACCAGGAAGTCATCCCACAGGCTGTATTTCTTTCCTGCGATCTGCCGATAGACATGTTACATACACCAACACACACACACACACACACACACACACACACACACACACACACACACACACACACACACACACACACACACACACACACACACACACACACACACACACACAGAGACAGGCAGTTGATGGATGGCTTCTTGCAGTGAACATTTCTTGGTTCCATAAGAAGAGACTTGGATGTTCACAGACAGAGAGGCTGCATGTTTCATCACTCTGTTGTAAAGCAGCTGAGAAGAATCAGCAGCCCTCTTTAAAGCTGCAGTAAAGACCCCCAACAAGCTGCCAGAAGGTCAAGGAGCTGCTTCCTCCTATATGATGAAGAGACTCTCTTGCTTTACTTAAGTTTTCATCTACAAGACTTACCAAATTCTCAAAGATTTACAAACACCCCATGCTGGTAAATGATACATTCAGCCATGTCGTTGCAGTTTGTGGGACAATTTATTCGAAAGTTGAAGATGTAGCTTGTGTGATTTGAAAAGTTATGCTCCTGGCAGTGATATATCAACTGTGACATATTTCCAGAAACTTAACCATTATGCAAGTGTAAGTTTGTAAGAAGCCCTTAACAAAAGAATCATCCAAACATTTATTCACCATGTTTTTCCTGTAAAAAAAAAAGTACATTAGGTTTACCTCATTAGTGTAAGCAATGAAAGCATTGTGCATCATGGTCAGGCCTATCACACTGACCAACTTATTGTTTTGTTTTATAGATTGCCAGAAAATGATCCCGCTATCATGAGTGAAATAAGTCTTGATCTTGTGAAAACTATTAAAATTAACTCACTGTCACGGGAAAATGTTGTAAAAATGTAATTGTCCCCTTAGGGCTTCAGTGAGTTTGAGCTATGATGGGCCACTTTCTTTCTGATTTAAAGAGCTTTGAGGGCTTCTGACTCAGAGACACTCTTGAAATCTGGCCATTTAATCTGCAGACTTAAAGGCGTAATGAAAGCGTGATGAAAGTCTCGCGCGTCTGGATGAAGCTTTACAAACACAGTCATTCATTGAGGCATTTTACCACACAGTTCAAACACATCTTATCTCATGCCTCAGGCTCCATCCTACAGCATCGCCGACACAGATATAAGGATGTATGACCTGACTGTGACTTGGCAACCTGCAATCGTCTTATATTTTTGACCGTTTGACATGTAAATACACAACACGGAGGTCCTGACACCCAGACACATCTATCCAAACCCTGCACTCATAAACGCTGATCTTCCTCCTCACATAAGACAATTAACAGTCATCACATGACTCTACGTGTAACCGTAAACACCTAAATCCACACATGCAGGACCATAAAATAACATCACCCGACCTGAAGTGGGTCATGATTCCTCACATGCAGAAGAAAATGTCAAAATATGTCACAGAGTGAGACGAGCCTGCTCTCACAGGCGCTGTCTGCTGAGAGGATCTGTGAAGAGCAAAACTTGGCTTGCGATGTGAATACCAAAACTCCGGCTAAACCTGGGTCCAATTATCTCTGCTCCAGCAGCCAAGGAGAACTCTTCGACAAGCCTTCAAGACTCCCACCACTTACAGAGTTTGGGGTTATGGAGACACACTGGAGGCAAACGTCTCCTTAAGTCTGAAAGGGTTTCTTGCTCCTTTGTTCTGTTTTCATACATGGGAAGTTTTGTTTGCAAGATCACATCTTATCGCCTCTTCTTAGTTTTGTTTGTGTTTATGCAGAGTGAATGATCATTGTGACCCCAAACTCTCCTTCTGTAAAACAAAACCTAAGCCTAAAACACATTGAAAGCACGTCATGGCTATTATATGCAAAGTCATTGTTGCTTTAAAATGGACCATGGCCCCCCAATGGTTCCACGCTATAGTTTCTCATGTATACTTTGTGTGCAGATGCTGATTTTACACAATGCTAAGCCAGCATGAAGGTTATTTTTACTCTCTACCCACCCTTCCTCACTCATATCTGTCAAACAGCTCCAGCAGTAACCTGACCCTAATCAACTACCCCATCAGTCTGTGAGTAAAGTGACGTCAATTATTCAACACATAGAGGCGGTGGAAGTAATAAGCAGGAATGCTGGAACCAAAGTGACTGCTGGAAACAATTACAAATGGTTTCCCATAAGCACAACTATGGTATCTTTTTGTCGTGGAACCTCAGGGTACCATAAAAAAAACAGAGACGTAGCAATGAAACATCTATCTGTTAGGCAACCTTTTGACCAATCAGATTGCTTGGTCGAAAACTAACTGATGAATTGTACATTATATCACATAGGTCTAAATAAATTTGGATAAGGCTGTCTTGAGGTTGGAGCTGGAGTCCAATCACCAAGATTGAAGCTGGGAAATTTGGATGGTTCATAGAGTTTTACAAAGTAGGCACTACTGTGTCTGGACATGAACATAATAAAAAGAGCCATAAAGCAAAGTCCCCTACTTTGAAATTTGTTGAACATCAAGAAAGCCTCAATAACTTGTGTGCTACTACATGTGTGCTGAGTTTAAGTACAGTCATATCTCACTGACTCTGCGGATCCAGAGGTCTGTTTGGACATAAAGCAGGTCTTGCAGTCAGGATTTTGGGTGGTTGAACTCCACTGAGTTTGACTTCAGAGGATAAAGACGAGACAAACGGCTGTTTCACAAGCCTGATCAGGACAAAAGCTACAGCGGTGGTTTACAGTTAAGTTTCTACTCCGCTAGCTCTGATGCTGGAGGACGGCCAAATGTGTCATCTGCTCTACAAATTTAGTTCTGTATTGTAAATGGAGTTTTGACTTCCTCCAAATACATGACACAGCTGGTCTTTACAAAATAAAAGGAACATTTCAGGTCTTAAATGCTTCTCGTTTCTACGTTAACCATCATAGTTTCGGACAATGTATGTCAACTGTCCATTGTATGTCACTTTCATGTTAGATAATTTCCCTTTTTATTCTTCCCCTCCTCATGTCCTGCGATATAATGCCACATTTGAGTGCTTTAAGTCCTAAATAGAATCTACATTTGATTTTTTTAAATGACACCTTATATTTCCTGATCTTCTGATTTTAAGGCTATTGCACAAGTAAATACGATATTCCTATCGTAGTAAGTTTCTCTACCAAAAAAAAACCAAACAGCCCAAACTTCACACTGCTTCCTCTTGTTGACAGCAAACCTGGATAGCTCCTCTGCTCTTCCTGAAAAAAAGAACACCTGCTGTATGTGGACAGTAACGGCTTCCAGGAATATATAAAAAATAATCTCATGGTAAAATAAACCACATATCAAATACACGCACATTCCCTTTCCTATATATAGGACCAAATATAAATGAAGAAACATGTTGGCACACATATTGGCTATGAGGGTTCAGAAAAAGAAACGCTGTTGTCACATATGCCCTCCTGAAAACTTCTAGAAAATGTCAGGACAAGCTGCCTCTGAAGTTTTCATGAGTTAGTTATTCACATATGATCCTAGCAGCGGCAGACTATCCCTAAACTGCCAAGAAATCCATCTGCATTCCCACATGCTCACTCCGACATTTTTGGTGAATTTAGAGGAGTTCAATTGTAAAAGCACGATACATGTCCTGCATTCCTTGATTATATGAGATGGCAACTTAACCATAATAACAGACTGACACATTTTTTATTTATAATGTTTAATTTCCATTAGATGAGGTTGTAGGGGCTATAAAAGACAACAAACTTAAAAAAATAGCATAGCTTTATATTGAATCTTATCAGATGCAAGATTACTGTAATTTAAAAAGTCCAATGCATTTCAAACTAAAGTGTGAGCCATTATCAAACACTACAGAGTTACTTCTTCAAAGGTCAGAAGAATCTGTATATTCACAGTGTTTTTTCCAATGAGTCACAAAGCAGTTTGACACATTGGAAATCTCTGACACGGCCTGAATCAAAAGTCGTAAAAGTCTTGACCCAATATCAAAAACTCCCAAAAAATAACTCAGGGCATATAAATAATTTAAGAGTTTAATTGCCATTTGTGTTTCGGCAGCCAAATT
Organism: Labrus bergylta; assembly: GCF_963930695.1. Lineage (NCBI taxonomy): Eukaryota > Metazoa > Chordata > Actinopteri > Labriformes > Labridae > Labrus > Labrus bergylta. The sequence goes on along the minus strand of NC_089199.1, from coordinate 11,595,372 downwards.
CTGTAACTTTACACCTCATTGAAGATCCAGGTTTATGTACAAAGGGTCTCAATTTTTTGTACTTCAATAATTTAGGGTTAGCTTTGTTTTTCTGGATCCTGCAGAAGGTTATCATAATGCACTTCAGCAACACAGGACCTGTAACACAATAAAGTCCCTTTTGATAACAAGTGCAGCTGATTGATGGAGCCAAACATAGACGCAAAGGCAAAGGAAGTTCAGCCAAATGAACCTGATAAGGAGTAAGAATGAATCCATGTCTGATTGTGACACCCTTTAGGGGACTGGTCATGTTGCACAGGTCACTGCATCCAGACTTAAAATCTGAGTTTTAATCTTGCCCTTTGGGACAATGAAGTGTTTTTTGGAGACAGGAAGCTGAGATCAATTGGCAAACCTTGATAAGTTAGCCACAAGAACCAGCACTACATAGGCACAATCCAACCTCAGCTTCATTATCTGGCCAGACTTCCAACAGTGGAAACATTTTTACAACCCAGTGTGGCTGCAGGCCTGTTTCATCAAAGACAATGGTTGTCCTATGGAGGGCTTCAAAGTGAGCTTTACAGGGGGCATATGGAGGATCTGTGTGGTCTTTAAAGTTCATATTTTTTATCTTTATCTTTTACAGCTTTCCTTAGCTTCCTTTCTGTGGAAGATCTGCTAACTTTTCACCAAGACTCCCTGTTCTTCATCAGTCCTTCATTGAGATTCAAAGTCCTACCACAACCAGTGGTGAACATATGGTAGTGATACTGCTGATTACCATATATGGGATAAACTGCAGTACGAGCAAATATGCACCAAGGTAATTCTGATATACTTATATGAAAGTAAAAGAGTGGACAGTCAGACTTTCTTTTAAGTAAATAGGACTGTTATTTTATGGTTTTGACCTTTGCATTAATTTTAAGTGTTGTATAAGACTGTATTCACAAAGGGCATTACATAAAAGTATTGCATAACATAAAAGTATTGCATAACAAAGGAATCACCATTCTTTAAAACTGAATCCAGGAAGTTATGTTCAACTGGAAACATAAGTGGACAATCAATTCCCACTTCACTCATCCCCTATAAATACACCAAGGTTGATGTGAAGCAATATTGCCAATAATACCACATAAAAGGATGGTAGCTCACAGCAGTAACTTATCCGCAAGGCCACAAAAGTGAACCTCGGGTATCGTAGTTTCCTGTGTGTGTGTGTGTGTGTGTGTGTGTGTGTGTGTGTGTGTGTGTGTGTGTGTGTGTGTGTGTGTGTGTGTGTGTGTGTGTGTGTGTGTGTGTGTGTGTGTGTGCTCCACAAAAACTTACGTAGACAAGGATGTGTGTTCAATATTTGGTTGAATCCAGAACGTTGATGAGGACCAGCCTATTTGATCAATAATCCCATTTGTATTCATTACGTGGGGTACCAATTTCAACTGGGACTTCATCTGAAAATGTGAAAGTTCTGAAATTGGATCCATGTGTAATTGTGCAAAGTATCTGTTTGTCTCTAAATATGCAGCACACCATTTCTATTTGATTATGTCTAAGGTCAGCAGAAGAACATTTAGGATATGGAGTTAAAAAGAATATTCTTTAAAACCTCTGCAGCTAACTCCTTACCTCTGCTTGAGGCTAACAGCTTAATGCTTCATTGACTAACACTGCAGTTGATATTGGGGTCCAGTTTTGACAAGGAAGAAGAACGTGTTGGATGAAAAGACACATTCTGTGTAGTGCTGCATTAAGTTCATTTTAATGCTAACAATAATAATAATAATAATAATACAATTAAAAAGAAATCTTTCCATTGTGATTACGACTGTATTTTAGGATGGCAACGCTGAATAAGTTGAGACTTTTTTTTATTTAGAAAGGTCAAAAAATATCATCTGTGTATCCAAAGTGTGATCACACATGAGGCTGGTTGAAAGCAGTTAAGCCTCAGTATGGCTGCAGGAACTTGTTTGTTTGTGTTTTCCTGTATGGCTTTTTTTAAACAAAAGGACAATAGCACTGTCATGTAAAGTGTGCCCTTTGTCTGACTGGGAGTGTCATCTGCTACCTGATCACTATTGATCACCACTCTCTTTTGACTGCAGTGAAGAAACAGATGGCTGGAACCTCCAACTGTTCACTGCAATGACTTTCCTAAGACCTTAGAGAATTGGCAAGATACCAGCCTTACACATTGCCCATACATTTAAAAATAAAAAACGTATTAAAGGTTCTTTAATATTTCTGGTGTTTGTCTTGATGGATGACTTCCGATGCCATGGTGCATTGTGAGTAAGGAGAATAAGGAGCAGCTCTCAGCAGCCTGCAGAAGACTTCTCAGGAGAGTGTTGAGTTTGACACACAGACTAAAAGCAGGCCCTTCCTTTTGAAAGACTTTCATTGACGTGTAAAACAGCAACAGAACCTCATTGTGATTGTCTTTTAAATGAGAAAATAACAGCACTCCACCTGACTGAAAATGACCCGGGGCAGAAGACTGAGTCAATAAAATGCTCCTCCTACAAATGGGCCACTGACACGCTGGAGCCTGCAGAGACACCCGCACAGCAGAAGGGCTGATTGACAGAGTCGCAGTCATATAACACTCACTTAAAATCAATGCTTCAGAGTGATGCATCTATTGGTTCCAATGCAAGACCGTGATTTAAGGCTTTTGTTGTGTCCTGAATAATACCAAAACATTTCAAGACATGTGTTTCCCTTCAAGAGGATTTATTATAAAATGTAAGAACAGAGGCCACGTCAATCAAAGTCAAAGTGCATTTCCATAGGTTGGATTATTTACCGTACAGATCAGCCAACACCATTGATATCCTGTATGATATTCAATACACATTCATGGGTTTGTCAATAATGAGCATCGATTCAACAAGGCAAAGCTCTGAACATATGTTGAGTTGTCGTCAGTGTGTCCAGTGTTGTGCCATCCCAGTTTGAAGCATTGATTAAAAGCTTTAGTAACCAAAGGTCGTGCTCTTTAGTTACGTGTGTTGGTCATTGGAGCAACTTATTGATATCCACAGATCAATATGATGTCCTATCCTTGTCAGCATTTAATAAGCTTTAATCTTAAAGGTGCACTACATAGATTTGGTAGTGAAATTTAAAAGTTGGAGAAGTGAAACAAATCTCTGAACTAAACACACAAACTTTATTCAAAGGAAAAAATGGGTCCCTGGAACAATGTTTGGAGCTTAAAAGCTACCAGGAGAGTCAAGGTTTCACTGTTGCGAGCCCACCACCATAACTTCTCGCGTAGCATTTTATCTTCAAACAGTTTTCCAGGTACCAGATTTTCCTCTGAGGACAGTTTGTGTATAGAGTTATGAACATATGTCACATAATCTGTACACTTCTCCAACTTTAACTGAGGTACATTAGAAATATGCTGTATATTTCTAGCTGATCTCCCAAATGGGGCAGATCAAAGTTGCAGCTACTTTGAATCAGTAGGGGATATTTTGATAATGTTTAGATATGATACCAAGGGTATTACAAACTCTTGAAAAACTGATACGACCTACCGGTACTTATCTACCACAATGTCCACAAGTTAAATGGAGGTAATGAAGTTTTTCTTTAGAAATGATCCTCATGTACTGTAAAATTGTGATCTAGCACGATACATGGTGATCAAGAGTCGGCATCAGGAATACAGGCCATACAAAGGGTGTAACCCAACGTTTCCTGAGATGTAGAAGGAGTGGTTTTGGAGGTTTTTTAGTCTATAATCCGCACAAGCCTTGACAAGAGACAAAAGTATTGGGTGAGTGTGACGAAATTGATACTGACAAGTTTTCTACCATGTTTATACAATCCCAATATCAAAGACAACAAGAGTGAACTTAATCTTCACTTCATCTGAATCTGAGTAGAAGTGTGATTCACTTCATTTTGCAGTTATCAAAGATGTTCTACATTTAGCTATATTAGCAGCATGGTGCTTGAAAGGGAAACGTTGCTCTGTTGGTTGCTATAATTGCTACGTTTTTGATCCTGGGCATATAGCACAGATATTCATGTCCAGTTCACTGTGAAGTGTTTGTCGACGCACAATCACTTTTTAGCTACATAAGCCCACTGCAAGGCTTCCTCAAGCCGTAAACATGGAACATAATGTGACTCATAATTCAACTGTTGACCTAAACACGACTGAGCCTTCATCGCTTGAGCCACTCAGCTTTGCTAAATGGAATGTTGGCCGATAGGTGCCATTTCCTTAAGTCATTACAATGGAAATTGAGGTAAAATTATAATTTGGTGGTTAGGGATAAGACACATGATAAACAGTCATTCAGAGCTTTTATTAACCCTGCAGCTATAGTCTGTGGATGCACACACACTGCAATGATTCCTTTATGAGCCCATTCATGTGGCTTTAAAGACCAGTAAAGTTATTTTATGTCTATTTCCATTACAGAACCAGGACATGTGTGTGTTGTTAGTCTGTACCTCATGTGCACTGCATACATCAGGCAGAGCAGTTTACAGACAGACAGCAGGCAGACACACTGTCCTGCTGCCATGCAGAGCAGGGGACACAATATGCGCCACCTGTGACATTATCATTTCAGTCATGCTTGGAGGTTTGTGTATGAGTATGAGGTAAGAGTTTTTGTGTGAAAGGAGAAAAGAGAAAAAATGCAAGGCATACAAACTGCCTTAAGCATTCAGCGCTAATGAGAACATTTTGTAAAACGTGACATCAGAACCAGACTAGAAAATTACATTTAATGTCACTAATGAGAAATCTGCAGCCCATCTCCTGCCAGCATGCTGCTATAATGAGCGAATAATGAAACAGGAGGACAGAGACCTTTAATAACTTCCACATGAGGGAGGTCCAACAGGCCTGTAGAAAAAACATTACTGCACACAATATCGCAAGTCCTTAGACTTAAGAAATGTAAAGAAGAGAAAAGACAGAAATAAATATTATTGACCCTACAAATGAATGGCTACCAAATAAAAACATAGCAATGGCAAGCTTGTCATTTCAAGTGGGTTGCCTTTATTTTTTCCTCACTGAAAAGTCAACTGTTCTAAGCAGTTTTTACACTACTAGCATGTTAAGCTATTGATCCATAATGCTCTATAAGTTGGTTGAAAATGTTTGCCCCAGTTTTATACAGTATTTCAGACAAACTGGATTTAAAAAGGGACCCTCTGTTGCCTTGAATAGGAAGTCATTGGCTAGAAAAATTAAATCATGTTAAGGGACTAAACTTTTAGTCTAAAAGTCAGTATCCTAATCATGCAGCATGTTAGTTAGCCCCACAGGCTAAGGTCTGACATCAATGTCTGAGTTGATACAAAACTATTTTGTCCAATCTTTCGTATTTTTTGCTTGTTTTGGGAACATTTTTATAAAGGTTGCAACAAACCAAAACTTTAGCATTTATTCATATCTATCGATTTCTTTATGATTGGAAGCTAGCTGTGTCTAATAAAAGCTCCTAAGCTGTGATAGGGCAATAATGTTCAGGTATAGGATTGCTGGCTTGAAATAAGTCAATCATGCACTTTTATATATTTAGAATGCTTGATGACCAAGTTAAGCAACAGGCATTTCATTGCTGTTCCACATTTTCTCAAACTGTAGTAAATCGACCCGAGGAGATCAGGTCAGCTGAGTTAGTGATTTCTTTTAAATCACTTCTTAAAACATACGTTTATGTGCAAGCCTTTCCTGACTTTACTTTTTTTTAAATCCCTCTAAATATTGTATGTCTTTTATAGTGCTTTTATATGACTTTTATGTCTTATGTCCTATTTTCTGTTCTTGTAAAGCACTTTGTAACTTTGATTTTGAAAAGTGCTCTATCAATAAAGGTTATTAATTTAAAAATAAAGGTTATTATATTTGGACTCCTCCATCTCCAGCAAGGTCTGAGATCAGGCTCAAATACAGATAAGGCTGGGATTTAAATCTACTTTGCTCAAGGACTCTTCAGAAAAAACACTATGACCTCAGTGTTTACACAGGAAACCTGAGTCGACCAGATGAAGTGAAGTCTTTCTGACAAAAAAGGCGCCTGATAATATATTGTGTTTTTCATTAAAGACCCTGACCGGTGGTTAAATGGGGATAAAGAATCATCCATCATGAATGGTTCTAAATGAATAGATCTTTAAGGCTGATTTTATGTCAAAGATCTCTGGGTTCAACTGGCTGCTAGCTTGTCTTTTACTCTGTCATTTGAACAACAAATGTATACATCAGTTAGTTCCGACAAAGTAATCTGATTGGATGAGGTATTCCATGAATGAGGATAAAGTGTACAACATTGCTATGACTGTTCCACAACAGCGTAATACTGGTGTCCAAGTCTAGTATGTATTTGCAGTGCCTTAAAGCGTTACAGAAGCACAACATGAAGAGAAACAGCAGGAGCTCCACATACACACTCACTCAGGCATGCACACTCACACAGCACTGGTCTCCCCCGCTGACTCTGTCGATCCCACCTCGTCGCTGTAACGCCTCTGTTACTAACTCTAAAGGCAGTACAGACGGGGGAATCACTTCGTCCCCCCATAAAGCCTCTGTGACATTCACAGTGAAGGCCAGAAATCACAGTGATACAGTTATATCGAGCCTTGAAGAGGCAGTCTGAATAAGGTTTGTGTATCACTCCTCCTCAGCCAGTACAACATCACTCCCTCTAATGTGATATTGTTTAAACATCTGATGTAACAAAAAAAACCTCTTGTACAGACATATATTATTGTGATGACACAAAATGGGAAGTGAATCTGTGAGGAACTACCTAACAGCAGTAATAATACAATGTAAAAGAACAGATGACTTAAAAACATAAGGTCAATCCCATTATAACACCAAAAACAAAAAACACCTGAAAAACAACAGAAGGCACAAGCCTTCCATGTTGATCACAGATTACTCATTATCCTGTGAGCACTAGTCATGTCTGGGTCTTGAATTACAAACTGAACAATGCAGCTCAATGCCCGAGCTCCCGGAGGAGTTCTGAGGGCCGAGGATCATGTTCACCTCTTTTTTTTCTTTACCGGCACAGTCTGATGAGGCAAACACAGATTTAACCACATGTGAGGTAAATCTCCCCTTTTGTTGTCTTGTTTCTCTCTTTAAGCCAGTCCCTGCTATTAGAGTGACAGATGTGTGAACTTCAATAACGGCAGGCAGTGCCTACTGATGTTGAAAAACAAACTTATCCAGCCTGGAGAAGTTGAAACATCCATTTCTCTAAATGATTTCATACAAAAAAATACAAAGCAAGTTGTCAGTGGAAGTTATTAAAAACAGACGCTGCAACAAGTGAACAAAAAAATTCCCTCTATCCTTCTGTGAGATCACGCAGCTCTCACTGGGAAATCTGGTTTCAATACACAGTTTCCTGTCAAGGCAGGAAACGGTCCTCATTTCTGCAGGCAATTAACAAAGAAACCAGTTTGAGCATCGACCTTGGAGTGGCTTTCTTGAAATCAGGAGCCTGCTAATTCAATTAAAGACCGAAAGGGCATGCCGGGGAACAGGGGCAACAAGGGAGCGTGAAAGGGCACGCATTTAAGGCCAGGGTGTGGAGGATGTGTGCAAAGACATGGAAGAGGGAGTAACTGCATGGCACACATCCAGCAGGCAGTCTAGCAGACAAGTAAAGACAGCATACATACGCTGGAGCAGAGAGTCAAGCGAGCTGCTGGAGGGGTTAAGATGGAGCTATTTAAAACCCAGCTGCAACACGTCCTCCTCTGTCCCGGCCTCGAGGATGTTTCTCTGCTCTACTAAGATACAGCTCAGATGCAGCTGCAGAAGTACGACGTTCATTAATCTACATTGCTCTTTTAATATCCGTTCGTATCTTCTGAGGTTGTTCTCTGCAACAAGACATGCACTATCTGCACTGTCTATGATCAAAAGTGAACTTACTCCTTCTTACAAAATAGCTTCTTCCATACTGTTTAGTCAAAGTAGAAAAAAAAGATACCAAAAGAGTTGACAGTGTACAATCAAGAAAAAGGAAGTCTTTATAAATACATCATGTTGAGAACATACATGTTTTTGTGATGACATTTCTAGCCGTTTTAGAGAGATTCATATCTGTGAACTTGCTGGAAAAGCCTCCTCCTTTAATGGCCTGCGCCTCGTCCCCTAAAACCACAGAGAATAAATACAAGAAGGGAAAACTATACTAAAGCATCGCATTGTTGAGCAGAGAAGGCCAGCCTCCCGTTTGTTTACATATTTCTGCCTCCATACAGAGAATAGCAGCAGCAGAGGGAAAGCCAGAGGGGACTTCCTATTTTGGGAAACAGCTGCTTTAAAGCAACAATTTCTGGAAAGGGGCGAGTATCACACGAGAGGGAGCAATCAAATACAGTCGTTTAAGAGCCTGAGAGTACTGAGAGTACACTGTATATTCAGAGTTGTGTTGAAATGGCCAGTAGACAATAGAACTTCTGCTGGTGCTGTGAAATTATATCTAAAAGTACAACATTTAAGGAGTGGATTTCAAATCCCCATTGGAGAGGGCCTCTCTGTGTGGAGTTTGCATGTTCTCCCCGTGTATGTGTGGGTTCCGTCCGGGTAATCCCACAGTCCAAAAACATGCTTGTTAGGTCAATTGGTGACTCTAAATTGCCCATAGGTGTAAAGGTGAGTGTTGCTGGTTTTCTGTCTCTATATGTCAACCCTGTGATTGATTGTTGACCAGTCCAGGGTCTACCCCGACTTTAACCCAATGACAGCCGGAAAAAGCGGTTAAGATAATGGATGGATGGACTGGAGGGGGCCACCAGTACAACCAGAGAGATTTCAGTGTTGTTACGTGATATTAATGAACTGAGACTGATCTCATGAGCGTAGAGGTTGAAGAAGTCATTGCAGAGGTAAGCTGAGCTCTTAATACAGCATGTCTGATCAGTGATATTAAACAGCTGCACGTCTGCTGTTGCTTCAAAGGCTGAGTAATAAAACCTTCTCTCATGTTGGACAGATTAGGGAGATAAGAGAATATTAACAGGTCTGCTGCCTTTGTTTTCTGCTTTTATCCCTATCATTGAGGCAGGTGAATATCTGATGTTTTAAATCACTTATATTTACATATTCATATTCATGTAAAGTGCCTTTGACTGCAAGCTAAAAATGTACTAAGACTGACAAGCAATACTCATCATCATAGGAGACAATGCACATTGTGTGTGTAATACGAGGTTTATGACCAGAAATGTGTAGAGAACTTGGAACTTGACTACAATATGATTGCACACATGCATTCAGCACACGTTTTTATGTGATAACAGATACGCTGGGGTAATATTGTAATTTAACGGTTGAAAAAAATCAAATAATGTTTTTTTTATATAAAAGGCAGAATATCAGTTTTATAAGGACCTAAAATACCCACTTTCATAATCACATAGTGTTCTTTAAGCTGATCCAACTAATGCCATGTCTCGGCAAATCAATGTTTGCATCCATATTAAGAATGAAAGAGCATTGAATTATGTGGATTATATTCTACATAGAGAAAGGAGAATTAGTTTGAGAAAAGAAAATCAACTGCAAGGCTACACGTTTTTCAGACAAGGATACATCAGAGCATCTCTAGCTCAGACAGCTGAAGGTTTGGCAGCACACTATCTCTCTCTCTCACCCTTGCAGTCAGCACAAGTGTTTTAGAGAGTTAAATCACACGTGTTCCACATTAACTAGTACGTACTGGCATTCAATTTTCCAGGATTTTGTCCCTAACCCTAAAATTCCTGACCCTGAACCTTAGCCAAGCCTTTTTTCTTTGGTTGTGGGAAAAATTTAGAGGAGAGGAGAAAAAAAAGGATATGAAGTATGTGCAAACACTTTCACCAAATTCACCAAGCAACAACTGTGAGAACATTGTGGTCTTTGTTTGCAGGGACGAGGGCATGCATGGAACTTTAGAACTGCACAGAAAGTCACAGCTGCCTCTGTCATCACAGCAGGTTTTAATGCAGCTGCAGCATTTCTGTCTGTAACCAAAGCTGAAACCAGGCCTCCACTGTCTCACAGCTCCCTGTCAGAGGACCCTCACGTCCCACAGGACACAGTTACCCCACTCACTGTGACCCCCAGTGACCCCTGTCTGTCAGGGGCTCAATGCTCTGATGGGGAAAGCTGGAGAGGGCAGCTCCAATATATGATACCCTCTAGACGTGAGGTACTGAGGATTTTGGCCTTAAAGGAGGCAGCAGAATTATTTCACATCATATCCTCACAGCTTTGACCTAAAATGTGACCAATAGAGTTGCTTGGCTTTTAAATCTTTCGTGTAGCCAAGCTCTGTTTTTGTTATAAAGCTTGACTCATACAGCATAAAGAACCCAGTATGACCTCACAAACCTGGTAACCTCAAACGTTCGGTTGGATTTGATCCTAAAAGGAGTCTGTCAAAGGAGAATAATCTCCTGTGCTTTTTCTTTAAAATATGGCAGCTTTGAGTTCACTTAATTTGTGCAAACACAGAAGCAGACGTAGACGTGTTTGTGCTTTACCTGCACCGAGGTGCCCTGAGGATTACACTGAGCTATAGCTAAAGACTTGGTTTATATGCTTGAGATTGACAGTTTGCTGTTGCCTCTTGTCCTGAGAGCACTCATTCATGACTTTAATGCTCTCCAGCCAGAGAGGAAGGGTGTAAATTTACAAAGGAGCATACAGATTTACCCCCAAAGTAGGCAGACTTTAATAATAAATGTATATACAGTAAGAGTCTGTCAGGCTGTATAAAGAGCGTTACTCAGGTACTGAATTTCAGTGTGGGTGCACAGAGCTGTTACTCACTTTGAAATGCGGGGGCGGGCTTGGCTGGGACATCACAAAGTACTGAACAGCCAGGGTGAAGTAAGCCGTGCGGTAGGAGGTGATCTTCTGGTGACCCTGCACCAGTTTGTACAGCTCCAGGCACATCAGACCCGCCACTGCAGCGGTGGTGGTAGCTATGGCCGGGATGATCCTTCCAGCAATGCGCTTACTCTTTTGGAGGAGACACAGGAGAGTTCACTAAGTTCATGTTTTAAATGTTCAGCAGGTCATCTTTACTTAGATAACAACTCAGTTTTACAGATTTATTTGACTTCATTTCTTTGTTCAGTTACTTTAGATCGAAATCATTTAGTTGTGTAAGAAGTATTAAAATCTACTTAAATACACTCTGTGCATTGCCTCTGTGAACTGCACATCAGCACCTGTGTCCGATTGGACTTGGAGCTGTTTCTTGGCACGTACTGCCGTTCTTTCCACCTGTCTAGATCCTTGCTTTTGTTGTGCTTACTCTCAGATGTACGGCTCTTTAGACATTATTTCCACAGTCTCCCAGTTTGGGATCAATAAAGTAATTCTATTCTATTCTATTCTATCATCATCTGCTAAATTAAACTGTAGAATTGTGGATCATATACCGAGTCATTCTACAACGTACAAAAAACTGCATTACAAGAAAGAGCCCTGCATTCAAAATGATACGAAAGTTGTTCATTTAAGGATGAGGCAAATCTCAAATATGTATTTATATCATTAAAGCAAATTCAAGCAATTGTATATTGTTGCTTGTCCTGGTGATGCAGATTAAAATGTATTTACAATTGAATTTATTGTGCATTTAGGGCAACTAATTTCAAAGCTGCACTGAAAAGTGACTTTGAATTCTAAGCTTTTACAAACCAAATGTGTCTCCAGGCTTTAACAAATGATGCAATGCTATGGATCAAGTAACCTAAAAAAGTATTAAAAATATGGTTTATCTGCTTCAATAAAATAAATTTCATACACAATGCATCAGCAATCAATGCATCCAATAAAATGGTACTGACAGGGTTATTCTGAAGAACACTCATTTTCAATGCTTCATGTATATTTTGCTGCAGATATTTTTGTTGTGCTCGAGTCAAACTTTGAATATGGAAATTTGACTTGCTTAACAGAATCTATAGAGTACTGGTTTTCGGTATAGTTTGGTTTACAGGATACCGGCACTGACATATAATATAATATTGCATTTATATATTTTGAAGTGAAGACAAAGTGTGCTTAACACATTGGAGAAAAACCTTTATATTAAGATAGATGACAAGAAAAGTAAGGCTTTTCCCAAACAACAAGAAACATGTTGAAATCTGTCTAATTCCACAAGAGTAACCCTCTTTTGTCTCCCCTCATTCAGCAGCACCCACCCCTTCCCCCTCCTCCTCCATCTGTCTTGGCTGTGTGTGTGTGTGTGTGTGTGTGTGTGTGTGTGTGTGTGTGTGTGTGTGTGTGTGTGTGTGTGTGTGTGTCTGCAGCAGCAACGTGGCTCAGGTGTCACCTCCCAGGCGACAGGTAAAGTGCTGTGATTAGTTCTGCCCCGGGAACAAAAGGAGAGGAGGCTGCTTCTGTGGCTGTAGGGCAGGTGTGTGCAGCACCAACTAAAAACATGACCCCAAGGGAGGGGGGAGCAGTCTGCAAGGTTTTCTAATGTGTACCACAGCTCCATCCCTCTGATATTTCCCTGCTTATTTTTTATATTTATTGCTTAATGTATCTGATAATTGTCTCTTTATCTCATAACCTGTCCCCTAAACTATAACTGGCCACTCACTGCACAACATATCTGAACGGCCTGTAGAGAATTTTCGCTTGGCAGTTCATGGGTGTATAGTTTACTTACTACTAGTCAATAGTTGTAAATATATAGCATATTATTTCTATCTTTTCTTATTTTATTTGCACTCATATGCATGCTCTTCTTCTTGACTTTTTACTGCTGCATCACTTGAATTTTCCCACTGGGGATCAGTAAAGGATTATATTTTCTTATCTTAATTTCATATCCCATGAAGAGATTTGATTAGATGATGCACATATTTAAAAAAGGCTGACCTCAAGCCGATCTGCTGCAGGGATGTCGTAGTTCTCTGCTCTCAGGTTAGACGCTGCAACGATGTAGTCCATGTGGAAGTTACTGTCATTATCCTGTGCAGGAAAAATGGATGCAAAACAGAGTTTAGAATTCAATTCTATGATCAAACCTTGATGCACAATATTCTCTGAGGGCTCTTTCGGTGTCACATCATTCGTGCTCATGACTTGGTCAACCCATCAGAATGTGCTGGAAATCAAATTCCTGTTGTGATTGTCGCGGGCCGTGAGGTCATGCCTGTGCGGCTCTACAAAGGCTAGACAGGCGACTGTCACTCAGCAATGCCTTTAGGGGGTGTGAGGAAGCTCCAAGCAAGCAACCTGATGCACCTAAAAACCTCCTACACACATTCCATCCATCTGCAGCCTGACCTGTGCATGAAGGGATGGAAATAAAGAGCAGGGGCTGCAGGGTACTTTAGGGATGTCATTCTTTTTTTGAAATGTCATTTGATATATGCCTAACTTACCTCATACACCTTCATTACTGAGTCATTGAATGGTTCTACAGAATCTCATTCAGGCTGCAAATTCTTCTTACAGTCACCTCTGCAGCTACAGCAACAGCATCCTGTCTGAACTGCCTATTACTCTTTGTTCAGTCTGCGGCATGTCTGAAGTAAAGATTCTGTCACTGTGACACAAGGAGGTTTGATTTCATCTCCACACTCATTAAGATACAGAAAAGACTTACAAAGGCAAGAATTTTAATGACTCCGTTACTATGTAAAATTTTCCAAGGAACTCACAGATCTCACTGGAGGGCCAATAGGTCAACAGGTAAATTGGAAGTCAGAAGAGAAGGAAGAATTTCCCTTTGGGAGATAATTGGATGGGACAAAATATGTATATTTGGGGAAAGACATCCATAATTAAAATGTTTCATAGAAACTGAAATCTGTATATTCTTGCTGACACCTATTGATTATGTATCTGTTTTATTGTTCTTTGAAATTCAGTTTTATTTTTTTGTTTTTTGCTGTTTTTTTATCCACCTGATTTTTGCTTGGATTTCTTTCCAGATTCTTTCAATTTTTTCAATTTCTGTAGAAGCTTATATCAGACGAATTATACACTACTACAACCAACATACATGCACAGCCTTGCTCCTTTATTCTAAAAAAGGTTTCCATGAAGGACAGTTGAAGCTTAGACACAGGGGAGCACTGCTGAATGCAAGCTTGTCTATCGCCCTTTACTCAGAAAGAATGATTGGCTCTACATACCTATTAAATCAATGACCCTATGGACTAGGTTTTACTCTGTTGATGCATCATCTTCTGGTCTCATTATCGTGCATTTTGTAGCCTTATAGAACAACCTTATAAGCTGGCCAGTAGCATGTTTGGTGTACACTCATTGATAACTTCCCAAAAAAAGATAGCCTTGGCTGCTCTGCATGTAGACACAGACACTTTAAGATGTCAACTGAGTGTTAAACCTGGTTTAATGTGCAGACAGAAAACGATTATTTGTTGAGAGGTTGTGTTAAATAGTGAAGGAGAGACAGTGACAGTGGCAAGGTGTAAAAACAATGCTCTAATATAGAGGGGTGAAATACAAGCCAGGCTAAGTGTGCCACTTCAAAGACACAGTTGACACCCTGTGGACAGTATGTCTCTGTCTCAAGTTGTTAAATTCACTGCTTTTCACCAAAATGTGCTAATGCCCTCTTACAAAGACCCAAATGGGACTAATTCTGTTCCACATGAGCTAGCTGACTAAATGTGTTCTTACTGCTTGGATGTTAACTTCTGAAATATTACTTGTTTTAGTTCCAAGATGTTACAGCAGCAAACACCGAATAAAAGCAAGCTCTGTTCTACCAATGTTTTCAGAAGAAGCACAGATTCGGGTCACTGAGGACCCAAAGATTAGGGGGGGGGGGGGGGGGGGGGGCATCTATAGATTTAAGAGAAGCTCCCTGCTAACGCTCAGCCGCCAGTCTGTCTGTGGATTCTGCAGAGTATGCAGCAGAGATGTCACTCAGTCCTGCCCTACCTTCTCAAAGTCCATGGGGAACATCTGCATGGCTGATCTTTTGAGAGCCAGTGAGGCCAACTTTTCCTTTAACTCCTCAAGTCGGGCTTTTTCTGGTGCAGAGTGGGGAGAGAGAGAGAGAGAGAGAGAGAGAGAGAGAGTAAAACAAAGCAAGCTAGGCAGAGAGTGAAGAAGTATGATGTAGAAAATAACTGACCAGCATCATCCCTGTCCTTTTCTTTGTCCTCTTCCATCTCTTTGTCAGTGAGATGAATCTTGACGGAGGACTTCGGAGTGAAAGTTGGTACAGAGACTTTCTCTAAGATGTTTCTGATGGATGCTGAGTCTCTTGTTCCGGTGATTCCGTAGATCTGACCATACAGGTTAGCTGTTGCTACAACATAATCCATACAGGAAGGCTGGAAACACAGAATGAAAATATAACTTTTTATTATGATCCTTAGGGTTATTTTTGAACACTGGAAACAATATCTTTATAGATATTAAATATGGACCAACCTAAATGATATTGTGTCATTGTAAGATCTCCTGTATTTTCCCCTTTGTATTTTCATACTAGTGATTGAAAAATATGAAAGCATGTGTGTTCCTTTTTTAATGTAAGGACAGATCTGGGTACTTATAGAAGTCGTGCCTAAGGAAGGAAAAACTGTTGTGGGAATATTGTAAAATTAATAAATTGGGACCAAACGATATTAAGAGTGAACTAAGGCTAAATGACTAAAAGAAGATTCTTCTTCCTCTATCACTTTGTTCTCACTCTCACACATACAAAGACATTCACCGTATCTTAAAGCAGTCACTGCTGCAGCCACAGTAGCAACCCACATAATAAACAGTTTGACTTTTTCACTGTGCACAATGTATTGTGTCAGAATTGCAGGCATTACTTAAGCAGTAATTACCCTTAAACTTAAATTAGCGGACTTATCAGAGGTCTTTAGAAAGTTTGTGGTCAAAAATGACATTCAAAAAGATACACACAAAAACACAACTCTCATATAGGCAGCAGAAAGAGAAGTGAATGGAGCTTATCTACTGTTTATGAGGACAAACAAACATGTTATGTAAGTTATTTTGAGAATAAAAGGGGTTCTGAAAACAGGCCAAAAATATGAAAGCTCATACGACCAAAGCAAAAGAAACTGATTTCAACACCACACAGGTACAATAGTAAAACTACTCTGTATTCTCCTTTTCACTTGACCTTTCTAGTGCAAACTGGCACTGACTGTCGTTTGAGATCTTGTTATACATTGGAGTACATTGTCTGACAAAGTTGGAAGCTTGTAAGAGATAAGATGACAACAACACAGAAAAATGGAAAGGCAACAAGAAACTTTAAAGTCAGCATATGAGGGTTAAATAAGGGCTGCATCTGTTAATTACATCTTACATTACGCAGCATGAGGGATTTTTTTTAGAAATCAACTTTGTTATCAGTGATGTTAACATGTGTGGAGGTCAGATTATTATCTGCTTTTCATTGTCTATCTTCAGGTGAAATGACATTCACAGCTCAGATAAGAATGCAGTATACAGTCAGAGAGAGGAAGAGCACAGTGTCAGCAGCAGATAAAGAAGGAATGTGAGGGGTCATCAACAAGTACTGGGGCATCTTTCTGTCATTCCTGTCCACTGCTTTAGGATGCAGATGTTAGAATTACACCTGAATCAGGCAGGGGACCAGACGCTACTCACACTGTCCGGGTCAAAGGCCAGCGGGCGAGGGCACCTCTTGGATCCAGACCAGAAGGGTAGACCAGTAGCTGTCATCTAAAGAGAGCACATCATAATAATCAGCAGTTGGAAACGTTTATTTTCTTCAAAGAAAATTACTAAAAATTGACCTTACTCCATAAAACATTTCATATTAATGTTTTTGATGAACATCACTAAGTCCTTCATTTAGGTGACACAGCAGGAGACCCCCAACCTTCCCAGACACAGCCACGCTAATATTGTTATCAGCTCTCTGCTGACAACACAATTTGTAAGTCTGATAAAGGAACAAAGGGGCTGAGACCTTTGATGTCGCCAAATGGTCCAAATGCTGCGAAAGAAGGTCTCCCACTGCTGGTGCCACTATTCCCTGCAGCCCCAAAGGCATCAACAACATTTGACTTTTTCCCACATAGTTTTCTTAATGATTTGGGGCAGAAATGTGGCATCAAAAAATACTTTCATCTGCCCCTGAGATTAAGAATCTGTGTTCTTATAGATTAAAGCCCTATGATAGAAAAAAGGGACAAAAGAATCTTAAAATGAATACTTTTATTTGATTAATCTTGTATCTCCATTTGTTTCAGTGTACTTTTCTTATTTTTTAATAAACTTAAACTATGAGCTATGTAAGGTGAAGATGTTTTTGTTTCCAATCCATTTATTGTTCCAGGGTGTCAAAGTTTGAAAAAACACACACACACACACACACACACACACACCCCCCACCCCCACACACACACACACACACACACACACACACACACACACACACACACACACACACACACCAAGCAAAGTGACTGTTATGTCAATTATGTGGTGATCTGTTATTCTGGTGTACCCATACTCTGTGACACGGTTTGTGACCGTTAACTGACTTTAGCCTGCATATCAAAATTCCACAGAAAGTTTGTGGTTGAAAGTGACCCTCTAAGTGGACAATAAAAAAACCAAACGCTCGCATAGACGTTTGGAACAAAGAGAAGAAAAAGGAGAAGCTAAGAAATGTCACTGCCACAGTTTCTCTACGGCCTACAAGGCTAAACAAACATGTTATGTAACATTTTGGATTTATTTACAACTGCTACTAATTATAAAAGTATTTTCATGTTTTTTCTCAGAAACTAAACAGGGGAGGCAGAGCCCCAACCTTAAATATTTAAGCAGACAGAAAATGAAGACAGCCATTCTTTGTGAGAGGAATTTCAACAGGAACTTTAAATGATGTCAGGAACATCCAGTTGCTGCACTGGGAATGGCGTTAGTGAGGGTCCGTTTGGGTTGAATCTGATCCCTGCACATCCCCCCCCCCCCCCCCCCCCCCCCCCCAGGTGTGACAGCAACATGTGACATCATTCTGGCTGCATGCCTCACCAGATTACAAACCCTCAGAGCCGCTCAGAGATATTTATCAGCAAAGATTTCAGCGGGTCAGATTTCAAACAAAGCTAAACGTGGTCTTTAAGCCCTGGGGAGATATGATGCATTACTCCATGAAGTAAAGTGGGAAAATTAGACACTCCCTCACTGATATTCCTTTTGTGCTAATGCCACAGTGCAGCATTTAAGTGATTGGTAAGCAATGACCTTACATAAACAACAGTGCCCCCCTATGTCTTTAAAGATAAACTACAACTTTAAGTTATTTAGCTTTACGGGCGAGTTGAATCAATTTTACCTGATCAGCAGGGAAACAGTGAAGAAGCTGGCGTATGTCATTTTTGAAAAGGGTCTCCCATTGGCAGCGTGCCCAGCTCACACAGTCTTCCCAGTTCATTGGACGTTGTCCTCCAGCTGTAATGACCTCAAGGCTGCTCCAGACCCCCCCAAGGACCTCCAGGGCCTCACAGTCTCCACGGCCAAGAGTCCTCTCAACAAACCCAGCATCTCTGTCAGAAACATTAAAGTGGTTATATACAGAACATAAACAAGGTGATAATCAGAACAAGAAGAAGATTTACTTTATTGATCCCCACAAGGGGAAATTCTGTTTTTACACTGATTCTGTTTTTTTGAATCATGCAACAAACACATAGTCTGAAATATACACATAAACAAACAGGATCCTATGGACATGCACTAATGGAGAGATGTCAGAGTGACGGAGCTGCCCACAGCAGGCGCTCCTGAGCTGGTGGAGGGGGGTTTGGTGCCTTGCTCAAGGGCACTTCAGCAGTGCTCAGGAAGTGATCTGGCACCTCTCCAGCTACCAGACCAACTTCCAGATTAGGTCCGCACCATGACTTGAACCGGCATCCCTCCGGTTCACAACCCAAGTCCCTACAAACTGAGCTACTGACGCTCCCCAGTGGATTTAGAAAAAGACAAGGCAGGCTAAGTATCATTTTAAAATCTTATTGTCTAACTTTCAAAACAGAAGTTTTAACTATCACCTTTTTTGCTACAGTGGAATTTTGTGGAGGAAAAAAAAAATGGTCCTGGAAAGTGACACAAGATCAAGTCATCATGGAAACATATTTGGATGTATCAAGCACAGAGGAGCATGACTAAACAGATCTTTGTAAATTAGGGAGTAGTCTTGTTGGTGACTCAGAGGGAATGGTTAGGACGCTTGGCTGTGTACTAACAGGAAATGAAGTGTTTAGTAAGCTTGGAGTATGCTGGTCAGTGCAACGCTCTACCAAACATCTGAAAAGTGATTGCACCGTTATCATTTGCCAGCTCATCCAACATATCCATGCACTCTGGAAAAACTCTGACTCTGCATTACTTTCATTAAAAAAAAAAACAGGAATCTTTTGAGTCATAGTTGTGCAAAGGGCGGTACAGTTGGGAGCATAGCATAACAAGTGTTCCCCTTACTTTCCACAGCCTTATTAACCAACACTTAACAATTCTTTGACTGTAGTTTCGCTGAAGTGCCTCATCAAAGTTTCCAGGAGGGTTTGATATTAGTGCACTACAAAGAGAACTCTGATGTGTATGTAATTCTCATGAACATAGATTATTCATAGATGTTTGCACAGTGTAATGTAAGAAACGGTTCAAGCTGTGTGGCATGATTTTTGCTCTAAAATTACTTAACAATGTAAAGTGATAACGTGACATCCCACATAAACAAACAGAGGAACATCTGAAAACATGGCCCGATTAGGGGGGCTCAGAGGCTCAAAGCGCAGACAAGGTCTGTGCCTGCGGGCTCAAATCTGTCACTGACATACTGTTACATTATAATTAGTTCAAAGCTTTGTAATAAACATAGCTTTTTTAGTCTCATGACATTGTTTGCAGTGTTGCTATACCTCAAAGGGAGAGATTCAAAAGAGAATTCAAATGAATGTGCCATAATAGTCTCTGACAAAGCCCTTGATATGTTAGTTATCACTGTTTTTTCCTTTCAGATGATGTTTCTTAAGCAGACAGGCCCTAATTAGTTAAGACACTTTATATTTTATTTGTAGAAAATACAGCTGTTGTAAATACATCTCAGAGTACAGCCTTGGCAAGAGAGAGACTGTTTATGAAATTTTTACAAGGGTTTACTGCTTAAAGCCAACCACATGTTTTCCTGTTTAAAAAACGAAATAATGAGCCTGAGCCACTTCATTAACTTTTGTAGGTTTGCTGGAATGCTTTGTACGACAGCAGAATAGCTCTGTAAAATGAGAAATAGTGGTCATTAAGTGCCAGCAGACTGGTAGCACGATGTTGGATGTAGTTTCTCACGATTTGCAACAGACCCCACTTCTTGTGGAAAACGATCAATCATATGATGGTGACATTATATCTCACCCCAGGAAAAGATTCACATTTTCTGGTGTGTGTTTGAAAAGACCTTCAAACTGGTCCCTGGCCCACTGAAATGAGAGTAGAGCTCAATTAGTGCAAAGCCCCCACCAACCACAATCAGTAATAGAATGACTTAACGAAGGGTTAAACTGAGTGACACGGAAAACAAACAAAATCTTGTATACTCTATTACTATCTTGTATTACCAGACTTAATCAGAGGTTCATAGTACCTGCAGGGTGTGTTCAATGCGATGAGGGAAGTTCTTGAGAGTGCACAGTGGGATGGAGTTTTCAGAATTAGAAGTAGCCGGCCCGTAAGACTCCGTCAGGTTGGGCACGACCACCAGAGTATGACCCTGACTTCCCAGAGTTCCTCCCTCCAGCAGTGGTTTATGGTGCTGAACGCAGCGTTCATCTAGATAGACCCCTGGGCAGAAAAAAAAAGGGTTTAACACTTAAGAGGCTTTGGTGTAATCACTATGGTAAAGTGAACTGCATTTTATGTGACAAAGAGAATGTCCTCACTAGCTTCCAAATTATCAAGGGCTGCTGCCACTCCATCAAGACCCATGAAGAAGTTGTAATCATACACTCCTTCACTATCGGCGTCCAGACGATTCTGGTGCGCAGTGATTTTCACCTGCGGGTTCATCTCTCGCACTGCTTTGGCTGCAACCTCTGATTTTGGTTTCTGTTTGAAGGTTAAGTATGTCAATTTTCATTTTTTTCTGAGTGATAAAAATGATGGAAAAGACAGGTTGAGTGGAAATTAATGAAATCAATAATCAGATTTGTTATCATATCTTTCTAGGAAAATTGTTCCTTAAAAATTATTCAAATATAGAGAAGAGACTTAATGCATACTCTACTGTTAATGCACTATACTCTGACTGTTTCCCTGACACACAGTAGAATCAGCACATTCCTCTTAAAAATCTTGGTTGTCAACATACTGCAGTCAATTATGTTGCATGAGATGTTTAGACACTGGTAGGAGATCAACTCTCTGGTATTCTCCTAAAGTCAACTGCATAAGAGCTGTAAAGGAACATGGCTGCTGTGTGTAATCTGAGCTAGCTACCTCACACTGACACAATACCTTCACCCCCACGTGTCCCATTAGTGAAGCCCTCTGACCCTTCCACTTAACCAGGGCAAACAAGAATCAGCGAGCTCTGATGGCAGGTGAGAGAGGAGGTGGTGATATACTGCCCTGTGTGTTTTTCTCACCCCGATATCCTGAGACCTGAAGAGGAACTGTCGGTTCAAATTGGATCTTTCAATGAAGTCCATGTCTGTTACAGTGATGTGTCCTTCTTCTCCTGCACCCAGACCAATGAGGGCAAAGTTTTTAAGGAGCTCACAGCCAATAGCACCTGCTCCAACCTTTGAAAATAACAACAGAGAGAGTGTGAGGTGAGACTAAAGTGCATAATAGCTAACGCAATGCAAGTGATTATGATCAAATTAAATCTACATTTTGAAGGCTAAATAAACGTATGCAATGTAGCAGAATATATTTTATCTATCGGTGTGCATTCCTTGTTTCCCATCCCGACACTTTGCTTGCAGCTTTAGGATGTGTTAAAAGAAACAAATGCCTACAATCTCTCTCACACCAGCAGCCAGTAAACAACAGTAAAAGTAACACTATCAAAGGAAACAGAGAAAGGGCTTGGCGCTGCTGAACGACCTATGTTCACCAATAGGTCAAAGCTGGCAGGAAATGCGGCCTGGAATCGCAGCCGTTTCCTGCATGTGCCATCATCAACACCAGACATGAGCAAAGAAAAACACACACCATGCATTCCAGTGCAGGGTGTGTGTGCCCCCTGCTGGACACAAATCAAACCTGCCCTCACCAGGAAGTACTTCTGCCTCTCAAGCTTCTCCTGAAAGGCCGAGCCAAACACGGCAATCTGCCCGTCGTACCTCGTGCCTTTCTGCAAGAGAGGGAAAGGAAATTGTTGAAGGTGCGTCTAAGGCCTGTTGACTGTTACTGGTTGAAATATGTGAACTTAAATCAAGGAATGGATAAACATACTGCTGAAAAGGAGCACTCAGCCAGTTGGTCCTCCTCTTCAGGGAGGCACTCCAGAGCATCAAAATAAAACCACTGCTGGAGAGGCGTAAATTTCCTGCTACTTGCCTGCAGGAGCGTTATTGAAAGCACCGAGAAAGGTTCATTTAGTCAAATATACTCTTGTGTAAGAGCTTAGTCACATATTAGAAACATACACAAAGTAACAATAGTGGTGTTATACTCAACCCCTTTCCTCACCTTAATAACTTCATGAGCAGCAAGGCCTCCAATGAAAGCACAGACAGGAGCCAGGTCCCCCTGTGCTGTGTAGGACAAGTTTCTCACAGCCGCTTCATCCAGCTCCACCTGTGCCACTGTATTCAGCTCTCTCACTGTGGCAAGCAGGGCTTCTGCATCTGACTGCAAGTATCAAGTCCAGTTACTGTTTCTATGATCATACTGCAACACTATAGCATGGTTAACTAGTTTCATTGTCTTTATCCACGTATTATACTGCTTATTATGTGAACTGTATTGAATGACACCCTGTGACCTTCACAAACCTCAGATCGAGGACGAGGGAGTCTCTGTTCTGTGTTCACAAAGCTGTGCAGGGCTTGAAAAGCCAAGTGCAGGGTGTGGTGCCTGGAAACTTTCCCATAGTCATTCATGACCAGTAGCTCGTGGTCCAACAGTGCCTCGCTCAGGGGTTTCTGCAATTGAATTTGTAGTTATCGTGATCTTATGAAATAATAATAGTCAACATTTATATGGCACACTTCTTGTAACCCAGTGTTACAAATTGCTTTACAAAAACAACAATATAAACACATAGAGATCAGGTTGGGATTATTTTAAAGAGTTTTTTAAACATTGAACAGGTTCAGTACATTTTATGTCGGAGGGAGAGATGATACTCACAAAATGAAGCATACAAGGTAGTTTAAACTCAGTTACTACTCCACCCCGTTCATACTCAGAGAAGGCAGAGGTGTCACAGATGCTGAAGGAATATGGGCCTGGTGATAGAGACCACAATGGCATACCAATTGTGAAACAAAAATACATTCTTATGACAACTCTTAAAGTGTTCTGGATTGGGATGCTCCTTGGAATGATGAATACGTTAAGTGATAAATTAAGTGCTGGAGTGAGGCTCACGACTACACAGTTCCAAAACTAAACAGCCGAGGAAAGAAGCTGTAAAGATACACAGGAATCATGACACTAACCTCGGACTTTGATCTCCACAGGGCTCATGGAGTTGAGCTCTGTCATGCCTTGAACTCCAGAGAATATAACCTTCGAGCCATCAGACAATCCATGACTCTTGTCATCTGGGCAGAGCACCACACCGGGATTACCCTGAAACAGAGTCATACTGATTCTGTCAGATTTGAAAGAAATATTTTAGCAATAATATTCAAATAAGCTCTACAACCTGTCAAAGATAAGTGGATTAGGGGATCGTTTACAATTGAATCAAGAAAGGTGAGAGAGTCGTGTGGGCCATTTGAATGTTTTCCTGCATGAATACACCATATTTACACTTTCATAATCCCTGAGACATACAGTTTGAATCAAATATCTGTTGTTGTTAGCGTAACTCAGCACAAGTCTGAACAGGATGAGCAGGTTTTAAAAAAGGATAGCTACACATGTAAAATGAGCTTTAATAACACTAGAATCATAACACAAACTGGAGGTCATACCTGTGAGATACTTTGGATCATTGCTGTTATGGGCACTTCCCCATCCTTGTCCGTGACCTCAAAGTCCTCCCCAAAGTCACAGAATAACTGACTGCAAATGAAACATAAGATTGTCATTTAATTATCCATGTATGAACAAGTATGTTAAATCAACGTTGGACTGTTTCTGTGCCAACTTACCCACAGAGACCTTTAGTGTCTGCTACGATTAACTTGATTCGATGTAAATGACAAAGCTGACCAAAACGCTTCTGATCCTCCAGTGAGGACTCAGTCAGGACCACCACCTGAAAAAAGACAGTCCCACTCCTTATCAATATAAATTATGTGTTTTTCCTCTAAAAAACTCCACTTGGATTTTTGAGTTTCACATTTAGGTTCTTAAGCAAAGTAGGCATACCTGGAATTTCAGAAGGAAGTCCTCATCCAGCGGTCCAGTATGAGCGTTCACATACACATGTGGGTTTAAGGCAGACAGCTGTTGAAGGGAACATGTTGCACGGTTCTGACCAAGATCGGACTCCTTCAGGAAAAACTGTTTAAAAAAATTAAGTATCAGGTTGAACGATAAGAACAATCTGAACTCACGGCCCAGCTACTTGATTGTTCTGCTGCGTTTGACAGCATCACACGGGATTTTTCAGCAAATGTTTGTGTTTTCTGTCAATGCTGTAAATGTGAATGTTATATCAGCAGCTGTTTCCAAGGTCCGGAATTAAACATCAAAACCTCTAACTATCTTCTGAGATTTGTCAGCTGCCTAAGAATTCCTTTATGGAAAAATATTTGCTACATTTTAAAAGCATCAGGGGGATGTGGGTCCCAAAAAAAACAAAATAGAAAGTAAACTGACTTATTCAATCATGCCCAATATGGGCCCTTTTTTTTGTTTGTTTTACTTTTAACCAAAATTATTCACATTTAGGACACGTATTGTACCCTACTGCTTATTTAAAGGCTGAAATAAGGCAAGCAATAGTCAGAATACAACTTAGGATAATACTTATAAAGTTTGGCTGGCTGTTGTTGCTCTAACATGAAGTTGTTAAACCCCTGTAACGTATGTAAGTGACGAAATAAAGGCTATATTACTGCCAAAATATGACTTTATTGATTTATTTAAATTTTTACAGTAGTAGGCTACCTGGGAGGACAGGTCAGACCAAACCGTCTGACCCTCGTCCTGGATGGTGACAGACTTCACTCCGGACAAAATCACATTTTTTGCTATTTCCACTCCAAGACCGCGCATTCCCGCAATGAGGACGTCAGCTGTGCCCATCCGGCGCATGGCCTCGGGACCCAGAACATACCTGTAGGGTCGAACAACAAGATGATATGTGGGCCAGCAGCCAAACACAGGTAAATGACACCTTTTCAGTTTGTACAGGCAGTACTTACAGCTGTCTGGAGTACAATCCTTCATCTATATCATCAGTTCTGCCGGACATGTTTGGCGTTCAGTTAACTGACTCAATGCGCAGTTTAATGACGGATCAGCTGGATCAACCGGATTTATCAAACCAGGAACAGACGTGAAACTGGGTGTAACAAACCGTAATATGGTATCATACGTTTTTCACTTTCGTTTCAGGAGTGGGGTTACTGGAGTTTCAGAGGGGTCGTCATTTCCTGTTCAGGCCACTAGATGGCGACACAGGACAACAGTCTAGATTTAAAACGAAGCAGTTGTTAAAATCAACAATCAGTGCTGCTCACAACCAGTTTGAGATAAAAGTGTCCATATTGGAGTGACCATTATCTCGTTTTTTGTTTTTTTTTATTATTGTAGAAAGCTTTGCCAGGTCTTTTTGAACACAAGACGTGTTTAAAGTAGCCTATAACATCAGAGGTGTCAAAGA